>NW_016810967.1:0-9116 GCF_001698545.2 Rhinopithecus bieti | reverse complement strand
AATTATTGTAATGATCTTTATATGATGTCAAGGGAACAATGGATTTAGAACTAGAATATTAATTTGAGTTCATTACGTTCTACTATCAGCATGTAAACTTATCAATTATTTTATTATTTTACAACTTAACTTTTATCATATATAAAATGGAAATAATTGTCCTTTGAGTCTCATAGAGTTGTTACATAATTTGAGATAATGTATATGAAACGTTTATAAAATTGGTTTACAAATAGTAAGCAGTATATAAATATAAGTAATTGTATTAGTGATATCAGTAATGCTAAATTTTTTCACGGGAAATGTCTTTTGTCACTTGCTAGTGGACTGACAGACAGAAGCAGTATCTAATGAAAGAAGAATAAACACAGTCTGAAAGACCCTTTCACTAATATTATTCTGGTCAAGTCTTGTCATTTCATTTGCTCCTGTGTAAGTTAGAGATTATTGTCATTATTCAATAAGATTGTAAATTGTAATTAAAATACCACTCATTAGTGGTCTAGCAGAGTGAAAAGCATATATAGCATTCTCTTTCTATCCTCCCATTTTTACTATTCAATTCTAAAACCAGCACCAATCTCAAGCAAAATTATGAAATGCTTTGCCTTCAGTGACCCAAATCTTTCTCCATCCCAGATGAACAACCTATCCTCAGACCTCTAGATCTTGACCTTTTGGTAATCACTCAGCCTCTGCATTCAAGAGTCTGTTTAGTCATCACTCAACGTTTATTGAACACCTGTTATGATCTAAACACAGAAATGCTTAAAATATCTCCTGCCCTTGATGTGCTCTCCAAAAAAATCATAGAAGTACCTAAGTGTTCCAGGTAAAGAGGAGAGTCAAGTCAAAGCTAGAAGTTCCCTAGGGAATGACATTAGAGTATAACACCACTCATACAAAATCAAACCTTTTCTAATCTACTTCTCTAGTCATAACAACTAAATAACTCCCCAGCTTATTTTGTTTTACACTTTTCATGCTTTAAATATGTATTTGGTCATATTTTAACCAAATATATTCCTGCTGTTAGAAAAATCTGTTCGGATCCCACTAAGCAAATGAATAATACTGGTAGAGAAATTTAAAATCATATTTAAATATTTGTTTGTGATAATCAATGCAGTTCCTCTTAGTCATCAGAAAGAGGGGAAAATGTCTAGCAGGTAAAAATACTAATATTGATAATGTGCTTTGGGGACAGATTTTGATAATTTAAATTTTGTAATAGTGTGATGAACTTACTGAAGTTAGAAAAATACTCATTTCACTTTTTTATAATTGGGAAACAGGTAAAAATAATTTTTGATGTAAGTATCTTAAACAAATTTTAGTCATTGTCAACATTTTAATAGCTCTGGTTTTAAATTTTGCTACCTATTTAAATGTCAAATTTCAGGAAACTTTTCCAGTAAGTGAGAGAAACATAGAAAAGGGAACATTTGAGTGTGAATTTCCCTAGGACTCATTACACTAGAAAGGCTGCACATTAATGAGTAAAATGTGAGGAATTAGGGGTGGATCTCAAGTGACAGAATGATTTAAGAGAATACTAAGTTGCTTTAAAGCTTCATATACTGAATAATGGCAAAACACAGGAGCTGGGAATTTCAAGGGAACTAATCTAGGGTCATGTGAAGAAAATGTCAGCATAATAGGACACATAAAGAGCTAATTTCTCATCTTCAATAAAAAATGATTACCATCGAATTCGAACTCTAGTATAGACTTATTAAAGGCCTAGTATGTTAATTTCTTGTATTAATGTATATTATATTTTTATTTAGCTGATATAAAAAAATGAAGCCTCAAGAGAATATTAGCAGATTTTGGACCAAGACTATTAAGGAAAGACTTAAATGCAATATTTTATAATAAACTTTTAAAAATATTATCTTTATTTGTGTTTCTATAGATACTGAGAGAAAAATATATATGAACCCATGTAGCTTAGCATATAAATATAAATACAAAAGTTAAAAACAGGATTTATTATTCAATACTATTACTTTAAAATATTTAGCTTAATTCCAAAAGAATTTTGAAAGAATAATAATATATTTCCCACATAAATCCTTTCACATAATGTACTCATTCCTTTCTTGATTTTACTACTGACAGAGCATGTAAAATGAAAATATACATTATTCTCTCATTTCATTCTTTATTACAAACAAATTATAGTATATGATTTTGTTTCAAATATGGTTTCATATAACAAACTATAAACATAGCAAGGACAGACAGAATATAACAATATAACTGTGTTAAGATATATAGCTCAATACAGAATCAGTTTTTAAAAATTACTCTTTTGGTATCTGTAACTGCAGGGATTCTTTTGTTTGCTTGCTTGCTTCTTTCATTTTTCTTCGTTCTTTGTTTGCTTTCTCTTCTCTCCAATAAGTTCTTCCAAGATAAAAATGTTGGTAGTAGGCATCCTTTTTTAGCTACAACTGTTTACAGAATTCAGGAATAATTCTGTCTTTATTTTTCTAAATGAAATTCACCTCAGCAGCAAAAAAAATGTGTGTTTTAGATATAAAAGTAAAAAAGCCCATTTAGAATTAAAAAAGAAAATCCAAGTCTCAATGGATTATGTATTTTTTTTAAATTTTGAAGCCCATTCTTCAATTTAAGGATTCTCCCCTTCCTCTCCAAGTTGAGAGATGAGGTTTACAGACCATCACTCATGCAGGTAAGTGGCAGTGACTATGGGGCTCATGTCATTTTTAGTTGTTTTGAGGTGGCCAATCATAACACTTACACTCTATTCTCTTGATATATGGTGTTGACACTAATGGATGGCAATCAGTTGTGTAATCACACCTTTAGACTTCTCACAGCTCCTTCAAAAGAGCCATCACTCTGATGTCCTAACTGTGTTCATGCATACATGCTCATATCTGATCTGTCTACCATTTTACTTCTACCAACTTACTTCTTCCTCATTACTGGGCACACAGAAATGTTTATGTCTAATCTACGCCCTTCTCAGGGTCCAAGGAAACTTCTAGGAGAATTATGTTTCCAATTTACTTGTTCTTTCCCTTATGTCAGGGTTGCTGAACACATAACAAGGCTTCTGTTTTCAAACTCTAGCCAGAAAACAAAATCCCAGGGTATTATACTCTTTCAGTCCCTGCAACTTAAATGACTTTTTTTTTTTCTTTCTATTACTGAAACATCAGGGATTTGGTCTAGGTCCTGCTGCTTGCTGCACACAAAGCCAATCACTGAAACAAGTATTGCCAGGGAAGAAGGTTTTAATCAGGTGCTGCAGCCCAGGGGATGGAAGTTCAGTCTCAAATTCATCTCCCTGACTGATGAAAATTAGGGCATTATATAACTATATAATGTAACTATAGAAATGTAACTACATGTAGAAAAACAAGAATTAGGAAATGGTAAGAAAGAGAATTTGGTCAAAACAAAGCAGGTGGTCAGATAGGTAATCATGATGGGTGAAGGGTCTAGCATCTTATTGTCCAGATGCAGTGACCTAGTAAACTTCAATTCTGTGATACTATCTAGAAGGCCTGAAGGTTGGTTTCCTGAGAAAGAAACTTGAATAAGACAAAGGAACATTCTCAAGTTTCAAGACTGGGAGAATCCATTTCTATGAGTATTCAACAGAAGCTATAAACATCAGTTCTGTGGGACAATTAGGTCAGTTTCAACTTCCCCCCACACCGCCCCCAACCTTTCTATTTTTCAACTACTCAATCATGAGGAATCCAACTGGCAATCTTCAGCTGCTTCATGCTGAGGAGGGGTGTTGTGGACCGCTCCATGCCATGGCTGACCACGTGACCACCCAGGAAACAAAGGTTAATCTATTACTATAGTTTTCTTTTGAAACACAATCTTTCTCTCTACAGTACCCTACTGCCACCAAAGACAAGTCACAACAAGACCAGCCCACCTGCCAAATAAGCTTTAGTCCCATATACTTGGCCTGATTACCTACACAAACTGCAACAAGAATCGTTGTCCATATAGGTTCTCCTAAATTGGCTTTGCTGGAACCTCTTACAAGGCCATTTCAGTTAAAGCCTTAGGAAGAAAACCAATTCCCCCAACTGCATCCCATTATAAAAGAAAACAGGTTCTTATTCAACATATGCGAACAAACACATTGCCATGAATTAATAATATTCAAAAATCGTTTACAATTTCCAGATATTAGGCAGAGGGAAAGAGAAATAGGCCTCAAATTATGTTTACAAGAGTATACGCAATCATTAAAGTCTATAAATAGCTCAAAAGAAAAACATGATCCAGCCTCTGAAAACAAAGCAAAAGAATCAGCAATATTTCAAACAAGAAAAAGCCATAAAAAAAATTTCAGTTCTTCATTAGTTCAGGCCATGCAATCGACTTCTGCTCTGCTTCATATTTTATTAGGAATCTTTATAAACACATCAGCCTTTCAATTAGAGTCCTGAAAGTGTTCTTCTAATCTCATGGCACAACCTTTAAAGTTGTCAGAAACCTGCATTCTAAAGACCTTTTCATGAACTCCCCTGAAGAAGCAAGCCCTGGACTGTAGCTGATTATAAGTTACTTTCTGAGAAGAATCAACACAAAAGAACAATTGTGGATGATAAAAGTCCTAGGACAGTTATAAATAAAGATGCAGTTGTGTATCAGTCCATTCTCACACTGCTATAAAGATACTACCTGAGAGTAGGTAATTTATAAAGGAAAGAGATTTAATTGACTCACAGTTCTACATGACTGGGGAGGCCTTAAGAAACTTACAATCATGGCGGAAGGGGAAGAGGCACATTTTACATGGCACAGGAAAAACTACCATAAAACCATCAGATCTCATGAGAATTCACTTACTACCACGAGAACAGCATGAGGGAAACCACCCCCACAATCCAACCACTTCCCACCAGGTCTCTCCCTAAACACCTGGGATTACAATTCGAGATGAGATTTGGGTGGGGACACAAAGCCTAAGCATATGAAGTTGACAAGAAAATTTGGTTTCTGTGACATACAACAATTTGACATAATAATCATAATCATTACTGACAACATATATTAAGACATATCAGAATTTCAGAAATGTCATAAAATCCTGGAACACATATAGAAATATAACCCAAAGAATGTTAAAGACCACCTCACATTTTACAATACTTCCTTTGTAGTTCTAACATACCAGATAAGCATAATATATCTCTCTTCAACTTTGTGGCATGGCAATACCCATAAAATTTAGTTTGAGGTCAAAAAGACTGAATTTAGAAGTCAAAATTTTGCTGTTGGAAACTCTGGCAAAATCAAAGTTTTAAGACACTTCATATGACCAAATTGGATCTCAGGCTAACTATAAAATAATCATTCATTTAGCCAAAATGATAAAACAGAAACATTTACCCTTTTATAGAAAGAAACTTTCATTAATAAAGGGACAGCATGAGGCCCTACTGAATTTGGTCTCTCCCTCCCTCTTCTTTTTCTTCTGTATTTTTATCATAAGATAAAGAAAAATATTTTGTTATCAACTTACATTAAAATTTTGTTCAAAAGAAAAAAACAAATTTTCCTTTTGTATGTGTATTATTAAATGTGAAAGCTAATTTTAAAAAATCTATAAACGAATCTATCTAATTTTAATCGTTTGACCACTAAGGTACAATTTCATTAACCTTTATTACCCTTTTACAACTTTCTTCTTTCTTTTAAAGAACAAATAAATGCTCTAAGAAAACCCTGTTATTTCAACACACAGGCCTAGATGCTGGCCTTTCATCAGTGTGCTTTTGATATTAATTTTTAATTTATAGAAAAACCTCTGAACTAATATTATCCCTTAAAATTGGCCCTTACAATTTCATGAACCCACCTCTTCTGCTATAGTCCCCGGGCCTAGAGGGATTGAATAGTTTTAATCTCTAGCACTATGTCTTAATAAAGAAGCTTATTTTAATCACCACCTTTTCCAGACTCTGAAGATAAGGCTTCAATGTGTCAATTCTCAAGATTTAGCAGGAGTTGGTGCCTTTTTCAGATGCTGGAGTGAAGGCTCTGTAACTTAACAACAAAAGGATTTGTTAATAGGATATTTATACTGCAGAATCCTATCATTCTCTCTAACATGCCACGAATGAAAAAGCTGATTTGGTGTCTAGTAGATACTGCCTGCAGCACTTCAAACCACTGTATTAAAATAAAATTACTCATTGCATATGTCTAATTGCTAGCATTCTAATGACAGAACTACAACCAAAAGCATCAAAAATGTGATAGGTCCTGTGCCAAACTTTTCAGAGAAAAACAACTAACTTTTTTCTCCATCATTAACAAAAATGTTAAATGCAAATATCAGTTTTACAAACTCAGTATGAGGATAAACAATCTCCTTTCACTTAAATTACATACAACAAAACAGGGACAAAGTAAAACAAGCACACAATAATTTAAGCTATTTAAAAAAGCATCATCACATATTTCTAAGATTGGTTCTCAGATACAATACTGAAAACTGATTAGATAACTTTTGCCACTAGAATCTTCAAACCAGTGCAATACTTGTGCATATTTTGTTTTCAAGTACACACATGAAGGCCCATCAGTAATAAATGGCTTAGGATGAAAAACTAATGGCAGTGGCTGCTGCCATAATGCTGGCTGCAGCAGGGAAGTGCATCTGGGATTACACACTCCATGGAGCCAGTGGGAGTCCTGCCCCTTCTGAGTTGGGACAGGAGCTCCCTGAGCCACTACAGTCACCCAAAATGCAACAGCAGACCCAGGCCTCCTGCTCTACAGAGCAAGCAGGAGTCCTGCCTCCCCTGGAGGGCTATAGTCTTCCAAACTGCAGCTATGGATCCTGAGCCTCCTTGTGCTCTTCGGGGAGCTGGGAACAGGTAGATCTGCCTTCCTGGGTGCAGCTGCAGCCCTGTTCCTCCGCCTTGAGACCTAGGCCTCCCACTCCAGGAAGCAGGCAAGAGTTGGGGACAAGCAGGAGCCCAGCCCCTTCTGAGCTGGCAGGGTAAGAGCTCCCGGATGCAGCTGTGGCCACTTTCCCAGGCACAGGACCCCAGCGTCTCTGCAGCCTGCACCCTCAGGGGACTCAGGAAGGACTCCCTCAGTCTCTGCATATTTGGTGGTGTCTGCTCCCACTGCCTGGCCTCCCTCCACTCCTGGTGCCTGCTCCAATCTTGAGCAGGGGTTGGGGCCAAGCCCTGGGGCCATGAATGGCAGCTCTGGAGGCAGATGGATTTCTGCGCAGAAGCAGGTCAGTAAGGCCCCACCTTCATGCCACAGTGGGCCTGAAGGCTGGGGTCTGGTTGGCCAGTCCCACAGATGGGAGGGGGACCTGTGGTGCCTCTTCTGGCCACCCGTGGCTCCCCGTGGACCAATCACAAGCACTTCTTCCCCTCTGAGGTCCATAAAAGCCCTGGGCTCAGTCAGAGCAGGGCAGGGGATGGCCAGAGGATGAAGATGGCAGAGGGGTAAGGACAGAGAAAGGATGGGATAGAAGACCAACTACAGAGACAGGTACCTTCTCTGCTGATAGCTGGAGATGATGAGACGACCAGCTTACCATCTCCATTGAGAGCTGCAGAGACGACCTGCCAACAGAGAGGGTCTAACTTCTCTGCTGAAAGCTTCAGAGACCTGCAGAAACGTCTGAATGATTTGCCTGCAGAGAGGAGCTACCCACTGCTCTTAGCTGTTGTAATACTAAATAAAACTCTTCTTCTTCACCCATCACTTGTCTGCATACTTCATTCTTCCTGGACGCAGGAAAAGAACTTGGGCAACCGTGCCATGGCCACACAGGTTTCCAGTCACAAAAAGTGACACCCTAGAGATCTTGAAACAAAATCACTAGAAAGTGTCACATTTTTTATTACTACTTAATCCAAATGAATGTAACTTAATTTTAATAACAAACACAACTAAATTATTTGAGAGAAATTCCAATTAATATAATTTTCTTAAGGACAAAGCTAAACTTTCCTGAACATTAAAACTTCGTACCCATATCACAGTTTTTCCTCATTAGCTAAAGGAAAAGGTCTGAAACCAACTTAAATTATTACTTCAGTTGAATTGCCTTGGAAATAAACACTGTTTAAACTTTTTTATTCTCACCTACTTTTCCAAATGACAAAATATGTATTGTACTACTTTTGCTCAGAGCTTATGAAAATAAGTCTTTTATTTATTTATTTATTTATTTATTTATTTATTTATTTATTTATTGTCAGGAACCTTAAAGCTCTTGTAGCTCTGTAGATCATCCGGGGTAAGCAAAACCAATCAAATTTTAAATGGCTAATGTGTTCTGTAAGTTTTTGCAGGCTTAGCAGTGGTATCTTAGGAACTTTAGATAAGTAGAGCAAATGATGAACTTTTAGAAATGCATATGAAACAGAATGACTCCTCATAGAACTAAATACGAGCCTTCCATGAGAAACTTAAAAGCATCAATGGTTTTACATATGTATATATAAGTAAAACTCAGGAGAGAATGAATGGCAAATAAATGAAAATTAGAAGCAAAAACAACAAACAGGAAACAAAACCTCAAATATTCTCCTACTCGGTTTACCTTGGAGGCTACAGTGTTACCCAGAGCCTAAAGAAACATATGATAGATATTTCATTCCTAGCATACAAATTAATGTCTTTAAGTCCACCAATACCACTATACATTCTGGGGAATTAAGAAATTCACTGTAGGGGGAGGAGCAAGATGGCTGAATAGGAACAGCTCCAGTCTCCAACTCCCAGCACGAGCGACACAGAAGACCCGTGATTTCTGCATTTTCAACTGAGGTACTGGGGTCATCTCACTAGGGAGTGCCGGACAATCGGTGCTGGTCAGCTGCTGCTGCCTGACCAGCGAGAGCTGAAGCAGGGCGAGGCATCGCCTCACCTGGAAAGCGCAAGGGGAAGGGAATCCCTTTTCCTAGCCAGGGGAACTGAGACACACAACACCTGGAAAATCGGGTAAGTCCCACCCCAATACCGCACTTTAAGCAAACAGGCACACCAGAAGAATATATCCCTCACCTGGCAGGGAGGGTCCCACGCCCACGGAGCCTCGCTCATTGTTAACACAGCAGTCTGCGGCAATCTAA
>NW_016810966.1:0-2691 GCF_001698545.2 Rhinopithecus bieti | reverse complement strand
GATTTTACCTGAGGATATTTCTTTCTCCATATTCTAAGATTCGATCCCAAATGTCCTAGTTCAGATTCCAAAATAACAGTGATTTCAAGCTGTTCAATCCAAAGAATGGTTTAACTCTATAGGAGGAATACACACATCGCAAAGCAGTTGCTCAGAACGTTTCTCTTCTGGTTTCATTGGAAGACGTTTCCTCGCTCACCACAAGCCTCCGGGCGTCACTAAATATCCCTTCACAGATTCTTCAAAGACAGAGATTCCAAACTGGGCAACAAAGAGTAAGCCTTAACTCTGTGAAGTGAATGCACATATCAGAGAGCAGATTCTTGGAACGCTTCTTCCTCGATTTTATTTCACTATATTTCACTATTCGCCATAGTCCTCAATGCGTTGCAAAATATCACTTTTTCGGTTTCACAGGAACACTGTTCAAACACTGCCTTGGGTGAAAAGAGGTATAACACCTTGAATGCAATGCATACATCACAAAGTGGTTTCTCAGAAAGTTTCTATCCAGTTTTTACCTGAAGATATCTCCTGTTTCACCATATGCCTGAATGTGTTCCCGAATGTCCCTTCGCGGATCAGTGCATGACGCAGCTTCCAAACTGCGGAATATAATTATGATTTTAACTACGTGGGATGAATGAATATATCTAACACAAAGCATTTTCACAGAAATCTTCTTTCCAGTTTTTGTCTAAGGATATTTCCCTTTTCACCATAGTCGTCACTATACTCCCGAATATCTCTTGGAACCTTTTACTCCAAAGGGATTCCGGAATCCTCTAGGAGAAGAAAGGTATATTTCTGTGAGTGGAATGCACACGTCACAAAGCAGCTCCTCAGAGAGCTACTCTTCAGTCTCTATCTGGAAACGTTTCCTTTATTACTGTCAGCCTCAGCACCCTCCAGAATATTCCTTAGCAGAATAAACAAAAACAGTGTTATGATACAGCTCAATGGAAGGAGAAGCATAAATATGTGAGCAGAATTCACGTGACAAAGAGCAGTTTCACGGAAAGCTTCCTTCTGGTTTCTCTCTGTGGTTGTTTCTTTTTCAGGATATTCTAAAGAGCATTTCCCAATGTCCTTTTTCAGATTATACAGAAACAGTGATTTCAAACTACTCATTCCAAAGAATAGTTTAACGCTATGAGATGAATACAAACATCACAAAAGAGTTGCCCAGAAAGCTTCTCTCCAATTTTCGATGGAGGACATTTTCTGGCTAGACACACGCGTCTGGTCACCACTTACTATCCCGTCACAGAACAGTCAAAGACCGACTTTCAAACTGGGAAATGTATAGTAAGATTTAACCCTGTGAAAAGAATGGACATGTCAGAGAGCAGTTTCTTCGAGTGCTTCTTTCTGTTTTTTTATTGTACAACATTTCACGTTTTGCCATAGTCCTCAATGTGCTCCAAATATCATTCTTTTGGATTTAAAGGAACAGTGGTCACACTGTGCCTTATGTGCCTTATAACTCCCTGAGTGGAATGCACACATCACCAAGCAGTTTCTTAGAAAGCTTCCTTCCAGTTATTACCTGACTGTATTTCCTCTTTCACGATAGGCCTGAAGTTGATCTCAAATGTCCCTTCGTGGATCCATCCACGGGAGAGATTTAAAACTGCGTAATTAAAAGAAAGCTTCATCTTTGTGTGTTGAATAAACATAGCAAAAAGCAGATTCACAGAAAGCTTCTTTACAATTTTTATCTGAAGACATTTCCTATTTCAGGATATTCTGCAATGTGCTCCCGACGTTCCATTCGTGGATGCGTCCAGGACAGTTTCCAAGCTGCATAAAGAAAGCTTTATCTATGTGAGATGATTACACATATCGCACAGTAGTTTCCTAGAAAGCTTCTTTGCAGTTTTTCTCTGAGACTATTTCCCTTTTCACCTTCGGCATCAACATGCTCCCGAATATCACTTGGTAGCTGTTTCTCCTAAAGGGTTTCCCCGACGCTGTATGAGAAGAGAGGTATAACACTGTGACTGGAATTCACACGTCACAAAGCAGTTCCTCAGAAAGCTTCTCTCCAGTTTCAGTCTGAACATATTTCCTTTTTCACCGTAAGCCTCAAAGTGCTCCCGAATATCCCATCACACGCTAAACATACACAGGGCTAGAAAACTGCTCAATGAAAAGAAAGGCTTGTCTGTGTGAGAGGAATTAAGACGAACACAGCAGTTTCACAGAAAGCTGCATTCAGAATATTACCTGATGATATTTCATTCTCCATATTCTAAGGATCGTTCCCAAATGTCCTTCCTCAGATTCCACAAAAACAGTGATTTCAAGCTACTCAATCAAAGAATGGTTTGACTCTCTGAGACGAATATACACATCACAAAGCAGTTGCTCAGAACGTTTCTCTGCAGGTTTCATCGGAAGATGTTTCCTCGCTCACCACAAGCGTCCGGGCTTCACTAAATATCCCTTTACAGATTATTCAAAAACAGAGTTTTGAAGCTGTGCAACATAGAGTAAGCATTAACTCTGTGAAGTGAATGCACATATCAGAGTGCAGATTCTTGGAACACTTCTTCCTCGATTTTATTTCAGTATATTTCACTATTTGCCATAGTCATCAATGCGTTTCAAAATGTCACCTTTTTGGTTTCACAGGAATAGTGTTCAAACACTGCTTTGTGAGAAAAGAGGTAAAGTTCCCTAAGTGGA
>NW_016810965.1:397106-399848 GCF_001698545.2 Rhinopithecus bieti | reverse complement strand
GGTTTCCCTTTGTGAGTAACCCTACCTTTCTCTCTGGCTGCCCTTAACATTTTTTCCTTCATTTCAACTTTGGTGAATCTGACAATTATTTGTCTTGGAATGCTCTTTTCTAGGAGCATCCTTTGGCGTTCTCTGTATTTCCTGAATTTGAAAGTTGGCCTGCCTTGCTAGGCTGGGGGAGTTCTCCTGGATATATCCTGCAGAGTGTTTTCCAACTTGATTCTTTCTCTCCATCACTTTCAGGTACACCAGTGAGATGTAGATTTGCTCTTTTTACATAATCCCATATTTCTCAGAGGCTTTGTTCATTTCTTTTTATTGTTTTTTCTCTAAACTTCTCTTCTTGCTTCATTTCACTTATTTGATCTTCAATCACTGGTAGTCTTTCTTCCAGTTGATCAAGTCGGTTACTGAAGCTTGTGCATTAGTCACATGGTTCTCATGTCATGGTTTTCATCTCTATCAGGTCGTTTATGGACTTCTCTGCACTGGTTATTCTAGTTATCCATTCATCAAATCTTTCTTCAAGTTTTTTAATTTCTTTGCACTGGGTTCGTAGTTCCTCCTTTAGCTCTGAGAAGTTTGATCGACTGAAGCCTTCTTTGCTCAACTTGTCAAAGTCATTCTCCATACAGCTTTGTTGCGTTGCTGGGGAGGAGCTGCGTTCCTTTGGAGGTGGAGAGGCGCTCTGATTTTTTGAATTTCCAGCTTTTCTGCACTGCTTTTTCCCCATCTTTGTGGTTTTATGTACCTTTGATCTTTGATGATGTTGACATTTAGATGGGGTTTTGGTGTGGATGTCCTGTCTGTTTGTTAGTTTTCCTTCTAATAGTCAGGACCATCAGCTGCACGTCTGTTGGAGTTTGCTTAAGGTGCATTCCAGACCCTATTTGCCTGGGTATCAGCAGCGAAGGCTGCAGAAGAGAGAATATTGCTGAACAGCAAGTGTTGCTGTCTGATTTTTGCTCTGGAAGCCTCATCTCAGAGGTGTACCCAGTTGTGTGAGGTGTGAAGTGTCAGTCTGCACCTAGTGGTGGATGTCTCCCAGTTAGGCTGCTCGGGGGTCAGGGACCCACTTGAGGAGGCAGTCTTTCTGTTCTCAGATCTCAACCTCTGTGCTGGGAGAGTCACTACTCTCTTCAAAGCTGTCAGACAGGGACATTTACATCTGCAGAGGTTTCTGCTGGATTTTTGTTTTAGCTATGCCCTGTCCCTAGAAGTGGAGTCTACACAGGCAGGCAGGTCTCCTGGAGCTGCAGTGGGCTCCACCCAGTTCGAACTTCCTGGCCGCTTTGTTTACCTACTTAAGCCTCAGCAATGATGGGCACCCCTCCCCCAGCCTCGCTGCCACCTTGCAGCTAGATCTCAGACTGCCATGCTAGCAATGAGATGGAGGCTCCATGGGTGTGAGACCCTCCAAGCCAGGCACAGGATATAATCTCCTGGTGTGCCAGTTTGCTAAGACCCTTGGTAAAGCACAGTATTAGTGTGGGTGTGATCCGATTTTCCAGGTGTTGTGTGTCGTGGTTTCCCTTGGCTAGGAAAAGGAATTCCTTTTCCTTCCTTCCCTTCCACTTTCAGGTGAGGTGATGCCTCGCCCTGCTTCCGCTCTCACTCCTCGGGCTGCACTCACTGTTCTGCACCAACTGCCTGACACGCCCCAGTGAGATGAACCCAGTACCTCAGTTGTAAATGCAGAAATCATCCATCTTCTGTGTCGCTCACTCTGGGAGCTGGAGACTGGAGTTGTTCCTATTTGGCTATCTTGGGCACGCAATGTCTGTTTTATAGTTTTCAGTGTACAGATCTTTCACTTCCTTGATTGAATTTATTCCTAAGTATTTTATTTCATTATTTTTTGTAACTATTTTAAGTGGGACTGTTCTCTTGAGTTCTTTTCTGGAAAGTTTGTAGTAAGTAAAGAGAAATGCTACAGATTTTTGTATGTTGATCTAGTATCTTGCAACTTTACTTAATTTGTTTATCAGTTCTAACAGGTTTTTTGTGGAATTTGTAGTGTTTTCTATATGTAAGATCATAATATAAGCAGGCAGCAACAGTTTTACTTCCTTTCCTATCATGATGCCTGTTTTTTTTTTTTTTCTTTTTTTGTTGGATTTCCAGTACTACGTTGAATAGAAGTGTAGATTAGATATCCTTATCTTTCTCTGAGTCTTAGAGGAAAGAGTTTTGATTTTTTTATCATTGAGTATAATCTTAGCTGTGGACTTATTATATATGGTCTTTATTATGCTGAAGTACATTCCTTCTATACCTAATTTATTGAATATTTTTATCACGAAAATTGAATTTTGTCAAATACCTTTTGTGCATCTAATGGGATGAACATATGGTTTTTCTCTTTTCATTCCATCAATGTGGTATATCACATTTATTGATTTGCAAGTCATAAATCATTCTGCATCCCAGAGATAAATCCTACATGATCATGGTGTATGATCCTCTTAATGTATTGTTGAATTCAGTTTGCCAGTATTTTGTTGAGAATTTTTGTATCTCTTCATCAATGATACTAACTTGTAGTTTTCCTGTCTTGTGATGTCCTTGTCTGGCTTTGAAATCAGGGTAATGCTGGCCTCATAAAAAGAGCTTTGTAGTGTTCCCTCCTTTTCAGTTTTTTTGAAAAGTGTATAGCGAATTAGTATTAGTCCTTCTTTAAACATTTGGTGGAATTCAGCAGTAACCACCACCCCCCCCCCCCCCCCCCCCCCGGCCCCCTTT
>NW_016810965.1:363804-395384 GCF_001698545.2 Rhinopithecus bieti | reverse complement strand
AAAAAAAAAAAAAAAAAAAATTGAAGTTAGTCTTCTATAGGTAGCGTAGAGTTGGGTTTTGTTTTTTAATTGCACTGATTCACTCTGTGTCTTTCTTCTAAAATTAAGACAACATTCATGACACATTTAATCAGGAATTCCAAATCAGTGCTACAAACACTAAAAGCATAATGTTTTATTAATATAAATATCACCCCTCACTGACATAAGCAAAAAAAGCTCAATTTTGTGGAAAGAAATATTTACCCAAATAGATACCTTCCACTTATAAACACAGACTATATAACATAGCATATCAGTTCTCAAAAGGAAGTAATTCGAGGTCTAAAGCTTCTTCTGTAGGTAACATCAGATATATGGACCTGTATGGAAAAAAAGTGGCTACACAGAAAGGACATGACTATTTTTCTAATATCGTTGTCACATGCAAACATTAGCATAAGTTTTACACATTCTTCAAAATACACATACATGCACAGAAAAGTCACATTTGCCTTAGACTTTCTAAGATTGTGCTATACTAAGTTATGGATAAAAGACTATGTGTTGCTTCACCTTTAAAATAAAAGGATTTTCAGTACAAAGAAGAAAATGACACACTGACCCTGCATCTGGATTCAGTAATTGTATCTCATTAGAGACAGACTTTCTCCAACCATTTAAGAAGCTATTTCCTATCATAATTCAATTTTTTAATTCCAAACTTTAGAATTACATATAACCTCAGGATTTAGCTGAAATTGTACTATCTGATTATTTTGTAAGTTGGCAAAGCTAAACATTCTAGCTTGAATAATTTCTTCATAGTATAAGGGATATTATTTTATAGTAAGAAAATTATTCTTAAAGTCAATAGCTATCATTTATTGAACACTTTTTATGTGTGCTCTACAAACTCATTTACTCTCACCTCAACGCTCAGAAATAGACACTATTGTCATTTTAGGAAAAACAGATTCAAAAGTTAAATAACTTGCTTAAAGTCAGAGACAGCAGAGGTAGTTAGGATTCAAACCTTAGCCTTTCCCACTCCAAAGTCAAGGCTCCTAATTGTCCTTGAGGGCATGAAGCTTTGTAAAAGAAATCTTCAGGGTTAAAGTGGTAAAAGGGTGTTTGTTCTGTTGGTAAATGCAGTGCTGAGATCTACTTTAGAGAAGTGACCAGTACCAGAAATAAAAAAAAGGTTAGTAACATCCAAGAAGTCCTGCCAGAGAATTTATGTGCAGCACATATGTTGGGTTCTGTAAACTTGAATGAAATTTGAAGTATGATGTTACCAGAGGCCTTCCAAACTTCTATTTCTTTTTGTTGAATAACTTAATCCATTTACAATCAAGGTAATTATTGACAGGTAAGAACTTGCTACTGCCATTTTGTTAATTATTTTCTGAATGTTTTATAGAGACTGTTTCTTCATCTTTTGCTGTCTTTTTTAATGGTTTGATAGTTTTCTGTAGTGATATCTTTTGAATCTTTTTCGTTTTGTGTTGTGTGCTTCTTATAAATGTTTGCTTTTTGGTTACCATGAGACTTACATAGAATATCTTATACTTAACATTGTATTTCAAGCTGATAACAACTTAAATTTGGTTGTATACAATAACTCTACATTTTTACTACCCCCCCCAACATTTTTTGTTTTTGATGTCTGAATTTACATTATGTTATAATATGTATCCCTTGACCATTTATCTTAGGTAACATTGTTATTAATAATTTTGTCCTTATACTAGAGATAAAATTATACTCGAGATAAGCACTTATACTAGAGATAAAATTACTTTATACACCACTATGATAATCCCAGAGTATTCTGAATATTTCTCTATACTACTTATACCATTAAGTTTTGTACTTTCATAAGTTTTATGTTATTAATTAGCAGATTTTTGTTTCCATTAAAAAATTTTTTAGCAATACCTTTAAGGAAGGCCTAGTGGTGATGAGCTCTCATAGCTTTTGTTTGTGTAGGAAAGTTTTTATTTCCTTCTCATTTCTGAAAGACAGTTTTGCTGGGGAAAGGACTCTTGGTTGGCAGTTTTTTTCTTTCAAAATTTGAATGTATCATGCCACTCTCTCCTGGCCTGTAGGGTTTCTGCTGAAAAGTATACTGATAATTATATCGGGACTCCTTTATATGTGGTACATCTATTTATTTTACTTCTCTCAGAATTTTTTCTTTGTTTTTGATGCTTGGTAGTTTGATTATGATGTGTCTTGGTGAACTCTTCTTTGGGTTGAATTTGATGGGAGACTTCTGCACTTTCTGTACTTGGGTTTTGGCTTCTTTCCTCAGATTAAGAAAATTTGCATCCACTATTCCTTTAAATATGCTTTCTGATCTTATTTGTTTTTCTTTTCCTTCTTGAATTCCTAATATGCATAGGTTACATCTCTTGATGGTGTCCCATGATTTTCATAGGTTTTCTTTGTATTATTTCCTTTGCTCTTTTGATTGAATAGTTTCAGATATTTTGTATTCAAGCTCATTAATTCATTCTTCATTTGACTGAGCCAGTTATTGAAGTTTTCTATTGCATTTTTTATTTCAGTTATTGTATTCTTAAAGTCCTGAATTTCTATTTTTTTTATCATCTCTATTTCTTTGTTTAACTTCTCATTGTTTTCATGTATTGTTTTCCAAATTTTATTTAATTTTTAATCTGTATATTGAGGTTCACCAAACTTTTAAAAGAGGATTATTCTGAATTATTTTTCTGTCATTTCCATAGATCTCCCTTTCTTTAGGGTTCATTATTGGAGCTTTGTTAGTTTCTTTTTGAGATGTCATGATTTTCCTAGTCTTTGTCATCCCTGTGTACTTGCATTGGTGCTTGCACGTTTGCAGAGACAGCTACCTTTCCTAATTTTTATAGGTGTTTCTTGGCAAGGATAGACCTTCATTATTTAGTCCAGCTTATAATTCTGGATGGGCCAGGTAGTAATAACCCTGGCTTACTTTCAGGTTATCTAGATGACTGGGTTGCTGCCTTTGCTCTGAATTCAGGTGGGGCACCTGACTGGGCTCTGCTACCTGGCAAGATCACTGGTTGAGCTCTGCAATTAGGCTGAGCTTCTGGATGGGCACTGCAATCACCTCTAATCTGACAGGGACACAGGATGAATTCCCTGGTCAGAGGTGCTGCCATTTGAGTTCAGCAATTGAGAATCCCCAAGGTTCAGTGGATCAGGATAAATAGATCAGCTGCTGTGTTCAGTAGAAATGCATGGTTGCGATTTGCCTCCCTCCCTGGGCAAGGTATGAGGAGGGCTTTGAGGACACAAGGAACAGTGACTAAGCTCCCAGGTGCGGTAGAACTAGTGCCTGGCTTTTTGTCAAAATTTGCTGACGTAGGGGGATCTTCTCCCTCCCTGGGCAAGGCCCTAGCATAGGGTCTGAAGCTGGTCATCTGGGGATTCAAACCAGGTTGCACTTCCTAATTCTTCTGGGAGCTACCAGCTATGCTTGGTAGATGTGCTATGTTTTTAGCTGGTACCACTGATCAAACACCTCTGCTGGCAGGTACATTGAGCTGTCAGAAAAATCTGTGCTCTCATCTCTGTGGGCTCTGCCTTCTTGCTTTGTTTCTACCTGATCTCAGGTGTCACTGAGAAGTGTGCAATTTACCCCTACATCTCCCATTCTCTGTGAGGTGACAATAAATGGGTCTCCTGGGAAGTGTTTTGCAATGCTAGGGAAGCTGGATGTCTGCTTCCTCAGATGGGGGGGGGGGGGTGTTTTCCCACTGTAGAAATCATGGGCCCTAGGGAATCCTCTCTGTGTGGTGCTGTGCCAACTTGGGGGCAATGCAGTCAAAGCAATAATGTTTCTCCTGCCCTTTCAATATGGATTTTTATTCAGCTTTGTAGTACACATAACTGACTCTGGCTTATTTCTATGTTTGGGTGGTTATTACCTAGATGTTTTTGTCTGTGGATAGTTGCCATTTGATCTTTCCATCGAGGGAGTGAAGCATAGGACCACCTATTTTACCATCTTGCTGATTTCACTTCCTCTCTAGATTTTTTCAAAAGTTCTGAATATAATCAAAAGACTTGCCCATATGGCTTCCTAATGTCCTACTAGATGTTAATGTAGGTAAAAAAGAAACAAATAAGCTTTTGGTTCAAGCCTAGAACGTAAATTTATTTAATAAGTAAGCACAAAGAAACTTTTCCATAGTATAACTAATCATTAAATTTTACACAAATGCAATTATGGGTAAATCAAGAGAAAATGTAGTATGTTTTGTCTGGAAATTTAGGTAAAGTTGTTCACCATTTTGAAAAATCACATCTCTAATGGTAATGCTGCTTTTGGTGTTTGAGTTGCCAAACAGCACACCTGTATCAATCTGTCTCTCACTGAAGCATTCATAGTTATCCTACATGCAGGGAGAAGTACTGACTATTTTATTATGTCATCCATTTTATGCCTACTTATTTACTTGATTAAAGATGCATGCTAAAACACACATGATTTATTGAAAGTTGTTTTATTTTTGTTTCTCTTTTACTTTACGGTTGGAACACTGTGTTCGGTTTTTAAAAGTAATGTATGTAGGTATAAAACAATAAATTTTATTTCAGGATAATAGATACAGTGGTATGATGCCATTATTATAAAGAGGAATTGTTGACTCCTACTAGAACATCTAAAATTAAAAATACTGACTATACCAAATGTTGATGAGCATGGAGAGCAACTGAAATGCTCATGCACTGCTAGCAGGAATGTAAAATGGTACCATCTCCATAGAAAACAGTATGACAATTTCTTTGAAAGTTACACATACACCTACTGTATGAGTGAGACATTCTTTTCCTAGAGATTTATTCAAGGGAACTAAAAGCATTTGTTTGTTTGATGACATCTACATGAATGCTCATAGCAGTTTTATTTGTAGTAGCCCAAACTGGAAGCAACCCAAATGTCCATCACCAGGTAAATAGATAAACAAAATTGTGCTATATCCACACAAGGGAATTCTACTAAGCAATAAAAAGGGATCAACTATTGGTACACACAAAGCATAAGTAAATTTTAAATAATTTTGCTGAGTGAAAGCAGTCAAACAAAAAGAATACATACAAACAATTATTCCATTTATATAAATTCTAGAAAACACAAACTAACCTAAAGAGATTGAAAGTTAATTAGTGGTTACCTTGGAATGAAGCAGTGAGGTGGGATGGGTGGGCAGGGGCATGAGGGAAAGATTATGAAAGGATAGGAAAAACCTTTTGGGGGTGATGGCTATGTTTATTATAATATCTTGATTTTGATGACAGTTTCACATATATGTGTATATATACACATGTCAAAACTTATCAGATTATATACTTTAAATGTATGACATTTTTAATATGTTGATTATATCTGAATAAAAGTATTAAAGTAAAAAAGAGGATTTTTGTAAATACCCACCCTAGTAAATAGAGCTCATACAATGTCCTCCACAATCTAGATCCTTACTGCCTTTGTTTAATAACCATTCTTCTGGGTGGCAGATCTCAATCATCTAAGTTAATTAGGGTGATTTTATTCCGTGTTTCCCTAGGGATTGGATTAGGTGTGGCTATAAATAACCATTCTGGACAATGAGATATGAGGGAAAGTCATGAGGAGGCTTCTGAGAAACGTTTACTTCCTTAGAAGAAAGAAACAGAAAGGGAAGCACCCTTTTCTTTCTCTTGACATAGGTGTATCCAGATGTGAGGTGTGAAGTATTTGCAGCCATCTTATGACCAGGAGGGATAGCAATTTGGGAACATAGCTAATACATAGAGGAAGGCAAAACAGAGATGAAAAAAACTGGGTCCTTTATAACAGGAGTCTCCAACCCTGGGCCACGGACTGGGCCACACAGCAGGAAGTGAGCAGCGGGTGAGCAAGCATTACCACCTAAGCTCCACCTCCTATCAGGTCAGTGGCAGTATTAGATTCTCATAGGAGCACGAACCGTATTATGAACTGTGCTCCTTATGAGAATCTAACTAATGCCTGGGGATCTGAGGTGGAACAGTTTCATCCTGAAACCATCCTACAACCCAGCTTATGGAAAAATTGTCTTCCACAAAACCAGTCCCTGGTGCCAAAAAAGATTGGGGGCTACTGCTTTATAACATTGTCCAACTGTTGAACTAACTAGCCTGCAATATCTGTAGACTCTGTATTATGTTATGTAATAAGTCCCTTGTAAGGCTAATAAGTATCATGTAAGGCTATTGAGTTTAGGTTTCTACTACATGCAGCCAAAAGCATTCTAACTGATATATGCCTGATATTTTTAAGACTCAGCTCAAGCACTGACTCTTCCAAGAAGACTTCCCTGATAGCTGCTTCCTTCTGTGCCTAGACTGGGTTACACACCCCTACTCTGTGTTCCCAGGAAATCCTCTTATGGCCATTTTTTTGTGGTGTGTGTAATTATCTACCTAAAATTCTCCCCCTGCATTGGACTGGCAACATCTCAGGACAGGACCACGTTTTCTTTATCTCTATTTTACCAAAACCTAAAGAGTAATTAACACATAGTAGGCATGTAATGTATACAGATGAACTGAATTGAAACTCTCCTGCTCACCTTATCCTACACCAACCAATAGGTCGCGCTGCCTTCCGGTCATACCCAGCCTACATAATTCTCATACCTAAGCGTTTCTTTCTTCTCTACCTCAATCTTTTCTAGTTTCTTTTCCCTGACATATTTAGAAAATGTAGTTATATTTGAGGTCTCCCTGAACCTACAAAAGGCCTTACTCCAGGTGTGCCCCTGCAGGCTAGGAGGGAAGAAGGAAAAGGGGCTTGTCTCTTTCCCCACGTTTTGGGCATTGCCGCTCCAATTTCTACCCACAGTGACCTTGACTCTTTGCGGGAGCATCAGCTGTTCTGTCCCCAGTGTGACAGCAGACTGAAAGGATCTTGAGCTTTCACCTGTTTTCCCCTGTCCCCTCCTTCAGGGCCCCGTGGCATTATGTTACTGCACATCTTGGACCAAGTTCGCCAAGATTGCGAAGTTCTCAGTATTTGATTTTTTTCTATATCTTGCTATTTCGCAACAGCACCAACTCCAATGACACTGACAGGTAATGTTTTCCTGCCTCCCAGATCATTACTAGTGAAAAAGATGTAAGCCCAGAACAGGCCAACCTCCCAGCCCCCCTACTCCCAGGGGCTTCCGCTGGATATTTTTCTTTCCCTCCCTGGAACCTCAGGCAGAGGCAACACCATTCATCATTTTTTTGATTGCAAATTCTGCAAGATTATGGTTTCCATTTTTAGAAAAAAAGACTTCTCTTTAAAATGTATAATATAAAATGGCATATTCTCTTTCCCCTTCCCTTTTTTATTCCCCTCTCTCTGTCTTCTACATCTTTCCAGATTAGTGCCTGAAAACACAGACTCTGAAATGAAATGGTCTGATTTGGGATCCTTGTTTTATCACTGACTAGCTAAGTAGTCTTTGGAAATAAACTTTCTGTACATCAGTTCCTTCATCTCAAAAGTGGTGATAATTGAGTGATTTTAAGTGTTAAAACATAACATGAAAAGGGCTTATAAGGATGCTTAGTACAAGGTAAGTACAATATAAGTGTTAAGTGTTATATTACTACTACCACTACTACTGATACTGTAGCTAGCATTATTGAAGGCATAATATTTATCGTGTGCCTGGTATTTACTATGCTAAGCTCTTTAAAAACACTAGTCTCTTAAATTTGTATTAAGTCTTAAGAGGTGCTTAAAAAAAAGCTTTTGAGTGCTCTATGGAAGGCACTTTTATAAGCTCTTTACTCTGATTTTATTATGCAATTTTCACAACAATCCTATAAGGTAGTTACTATTAAGGTGCAGCCATCACAGATGATGAAACTGAGGTACAGATTAAACGGTTTGCCAAAAACCAAGTCTTAAATTTAGATCTGTTTAAACCGGTGGTTCTCAAATATTAACACATATCAGAATCACCTGGTGGGCTTATTAAAACACAGATTGCTGGAACCCAGCCCCAGAGTCACTGATTCAGTAAGTCTGGGTGGGGTCTGAGAATTTGCATTTCTGGTAAGTTCCTGGGTGATGTTGACACTGCTAGTCTGGGAGATGGGGGGGTCCTATTCTGAAATCCACTGTATATTATTTTATTTTTTAAATTTTATTTCTTATTTTTTATTTTTTTGAGACAGAGTCTTGCTCTGTCACCCAGGCTGGAGTGCAGTTGTGTGATCTTAGCTCACTGAAACCTCTGCCTCCCAGGCTCAAGCAATTCTCATGCCTCAGACTCCTGAGTAGCTGAATCTACAGGTGTGTGCCACCTGGCTAATTTTTGTATTTTTAGTAGAAATGGAGTTTCACCATGTTGGCCAGACTGGTTTTGAACTCCTGACCTCAGATGATCCTCCCACCTTAGCCTCCCAAAGTGCTGGAATTTCAGTTGTGAGCCACTATGCCCAGCAGACATCCATCGTATTAATGGCAAGTGCTGCTTTACCTTTAAAACAGGCACAATCCATGTCTTGAATTTTGCCAAGAATCTTAACTAGGAGTCATATTTCTCATTACAGGAACTGAAGAAAATAATTTATGTTCATCACTCCACTCACAGTGTCCCGGGGACATTATGATTTCAGTTCAGTCTTCCTTACATGCTGGTTTTGACCTAGTACTCAAGGAAATGGACTCTCCCTTAACATCCCATTCTTTGGTTATGGTGATCTCTGTTTTGATTTATATTATTTCATTATTTTCTGTCTTTTTCCACAAAGAGGTTATTTATTTCATGAACTGTCCCTGCAAAAGGACCATGAATCCGAGCACTGAAGCTGCTGACATTGTAGATTTTAAAGACCCATACGTGGAGAGGCACAGGAAACCCGAGAAAATGAAGCACCACGTTGGTTAAAGGGTTTGGGTGTTTCCCTTATTAACAGTGGATAATTATCAAATATAAGAGATCTCCAGACCTTCAGAATAGAGATCCTGAAACTGGCAAACGTAATCCATACTAGTTGTGCCAGTTATCAATCCATTTCTTCTCAGCTCCAAATGCACCCATCTTTGCTCTAGTAGTGGTAGTGGGGCTGGACCCTGTAAACATTTCTCCTTTCCCATCTGCCACAGTGTTACCCTAATTGTCAATAGAGGGTACTGGGGTGTTGCTGTAAGGTCATAGCAGCAGAAGAGGCTTATCTTCAGTTATCTTGCACTTATTCTCTTATGGTACAGCTGTCAGCAAACAGGCAGACAGGTGGCCCAAGTCATTCACTTTCTAGTGAGTTTCTCCTGCACCCAGCAGACCACTTCCTGTAGACGAGCTCTGACCCGTCAGCTGCCTGCAGGTTGCTTCTTATAAGTCAGCTCCAGTCCCCTGGTACCCCAGCTGGCCATGTCCCACTCTCCAGCTCAGCCCACCAGCTTGCTCCAGTGAACTTAGCTACCCAGCTTCAGTTCCTGCAGAACAGCTGCAGCTTGCCTGCACCTTCTAGAGTGCCTCAACCACCTAGCAAGTTGTTCCTACAGACCAGCTCTGGCCAAACTCTCTGACAAGTTTCTTTACCACTGGGAGGCTACATGTTTCTGTGTCAGCCACAAGATACCCACTGAGGACTGAATTCAGCCTTGGAGGAGGGACCTTCTTTCATGTTCTTAATTATTTATGTTATATTCTCTCCATTCTAGAGGTAGGAGTTTTTTCGTGTTACTCCTATATTCTTTAGTTCTCTTTTGCCTCTTTTAGTAGTTAATTGCAGTTTACTAGCTTATAATTCTGTATATTACTTTTTTTTCTTTTCAAATTACTCGTGAATAGCTGTCTCCTGACTAGACCTTACAGAACTGATATCAGAAGTGGTCCTCCTAAAAGACAGATCCTCACACATGAGATTTGATAATAGTTTAATAGTTTGATCATGATTTTAGGCTTGAGTACAGAGACAATTTCTTTGCCAGTGGGAATTGATACTAATAATCCATGGCAGGTAGTAGCTTTGCAATTAATCAAATTATGGTAATTGTGATGAAGTGCAAACTAAAGCAAGGACTATGATGTTGGATGGATCCTCTGGAGTGTACTGTAGCATTTACAGAAAGCAAATGACAAGCTAAAATTCATTTAATTTTCAGTTCAGGTCATGAGTGGGGAACCAGACATTTCTAGGGCAGCCCAAAAATAATCTTTTATTTATTATAGCCACAGACTGATATTGATAAAAATCAAACATAAAATTTAATTGGGAGGCTTGCAGAATTACAATTTCAGTTGAATTCACAGCCTTGCCAAATTTCTGATGTAAAAGATAGGAAATCGACTGAGAAAGCATGAGACACTGAAACTTGGAGTGAGGCATCAGGTTAGAACTGATTCTAAACACACTCACGTCACTCTAAGCCTCCCTTGCTTGTTCTTCTGTATCTGGGGAGACCACACTTTCTTTGATTGAAAGCCCTGCAGTAACCTCCGCTGGGATAACAATGTTCTGAGGAGATGCTCATTTTCCACAAGACCTACAACAACTGCCCCTGCTGCCACTAGACCAATAACTAGGTTCAAATCACAGTGTACCCCATATGATGACCCAGGAGGAAATGGCTTATACACATTGCAAGATTTTGCTCATATATATGAGCAGAAACCTGAAAAACACATGTGGAATAGATTTTGCAAAATATAATGCTAGATCATTATCTCTATGTCTTTTCTTTGAGGTATAACCAGGGGTCCTTTTTTAAAATGAATAAACAAACAAACTTTATTTTATGGAAGTTATGTGAAGATAGCCCTAATAGAAACTAGTAATGCATTATGATCCTGCAATATTTAAGACAAAATTATATTAGTACATGAAGAGACAGAATGATTACTGGAACAAAATAGAGTCCAGATAAATACTTAACTGTGAATGGGAATATGATTTGTAAAAATGGTGACACTTCAGGTAAGGGTCAAAGAATAAATAAATCAATAAATAGTGTGACAATAGACTAGTGATTGGAGTGGAAAAAAGAGAGGGGAGAGAGAGAAAAAAAAAGGAAGCTGAATCCTTACATCATTTCTTACCTAAAATAAATTTCATCTTGGTCTATTCTTTGCAACATAAAAAAATTATGAAAGCATTAGAATAAAGGCAGTATTTTATTTTCTTGGAATGATAAAGGTCTCTTAAAGTGTGACATAAAACCCGGAAGCTATAAAGAGTAGATGTATAAATTTGATCACATAAAAATGTAACAGAGCAAAACAAAGCCCAAAGACAAAATAATAAACTGAGAAATGTTACTGTCACCCATGTAGACAAAGATTGATTTATTTAATTTTACAAAGAACTGCTATAAGCTATGAAAGGAAAATAAATCTTGGGACCCCAAACTCACTAAGCCAAAGGGAAAAATGAAGCTGGGAACTGGGTCACGCAAACCTGCCTCCCACTTTGGTTCCTAAATAAGATGGCCACAAGACGAAAAGCTACACATCTCTCTCATAGCCCCAAGATCTTTACCTTAAAGCATTTCTGTTAAAATTCACCATGGCAATACAAATTGATAGCTTATCTTCACAGGTGTGGGGATATAAGACAGAACTCAAAGCCATCCCCCTGCCCACCTGACGCAAATGCATATCTTATTCTTTCCTCTGCCCTATTGTCTATGCTATCATATGTAAAAATTCACATTCACTGAGCCAGACGAAGGCATAAGTGACTATTTTTTCCCTACTGTCCCTCTTGCATGAAAACTGTGTATTTCTCAGTATCCCCCTCTTTTCCCCTTTAAATCTGAAGCCCTCAAAATCATCTTCGAAGAAAGGCATAGACCTGTCTCCCAGGCATGCATCCTTAGCTTCAGCAAATAAACCCCCTAAAATGATTGAGACTTGTCTCTGTCACTTTCCTTGATTGACAAAGCCAAAAAGAAAAACAGGTGAAAACAGAGGAGAAAAATGGACCAAAGATAAAAGCAAGCAGCTCATAATCAAAGACAGCTCATTATAAAAGAAGTACAAGTGGCAATTCACAATACAAATGGATGCCCAACTGTACTTGGAATTCAAGAACTTCCACGAAAACAACATAAAGAAAACTGTATGAAGATGGCTGGCACCTGGTGTTGATGAGGGTAGGGAAAGGAAAACTTTGGGTCAAAGTACAAATTGATTCAGTCTTTGAAAGCATAGTGAGTCAAATCGATTAAAATTTAAAATGTGTATCCCTTTTGACCCAACTCTAAAACATTTATGAAAGATATGCTCACACACAGGCACAAGGGTATTTGAACAAGATACTTACTGCTGTTTGTACTAGTGAGAAAAATGCTGGAAACAAGCTGAATGCCCATCTCTAGAGAACCAGTTAAATAAATCATGTTACACCCACATGATGAAACACAGTAGATCCATTTTAAGGAGCATAAACACCAAAAGGTAGTTGCAGCATATTAAGTAAAAAAGTAACTTTCTGAAGAGTATGTATGGTGTAATCTCATCTGTGTTTTTTAAAATGTATATAAATGTAAATATTTAGGAAAAGTCTGAAAGACATACTTTAACATAAGTGTTAACAGTTTTTACCTCTGGTAAATAGGATGGGGGAGGCTGTGTTTAATGAAGAGCATGAGATTCTTCTTATTTTTTATAGTTTTAAACTGTTTTAACTTTTTTTTAGTAAGTATGATTCAATTTTATATTTAAAAAATAACTTGTCCCCCCATTTTTTAAAAAAAGAATTTTCCTTTCTCTTCTCTCCTTGACAGTTTCCTCCTTTATGGTTTTCTTCTCCTTGCTCTGGATAATTGCTCAGAATAAATACTCTCAAGCCCTGACCAGGTGAGATGACCCCAGGAGATACAGGAGAAGCAACTGACTGGGCTAGAGGCAGAAGACCTGAGTTCTTTTTCTTAGTTTTGCCTCCATCTCACAGTAGATCTCTAGCAACTCACTGTATCTCTACTAACCTCGGTTTCTTCCTGTGCAAATGAGGCTGTAGGGCAAGGTTCCTCTCAAGGTCTCATCCGCTTGGTGGCCAAGCAGTGACCTTCTGTTCAGCAGCTTTCCAGCCCCACTCCCTGGCTCCTGAACTCCATCTCCTGCCTTATATGGGAGGCTCCAGCAGTGCCACCTTTCACACAAAGGTGCCACTGACACTAATGGACAACAGAGGGCTTTTATTCCACCCCACACCTGCTCTATTTGGGGGCTGCTATCAGCCATCTCACATCTCGGATTTGCCTTTGTTATCTAAATGGCCTCTTTGGGGCTAGAAAGCAGTGCTCTGAGCTATCAAGGAGAGCTGTCTCGGCCTAGGTTTGAAGTGGGTTTCTCTGAATAATCCTGTCACTCAAACACCTGGGTGGCTCCTACATTGAGCCTACAGATGGTTAGGACATCTGCCTGTGGAAGGACTGTAGTCACAGGCCTAATGTTCAACTATATAAAGATGACATGCACAAATCCATAATCAGGACATGGTGTGTGCTTGTGTGAACACATGTGTGTGTGTGTGTATGTGTGTGTGTGTGTGTGTGTGCATGCACTACCTTTGACTAAGCACTCCTTATGTGCCTGCCAGAATACTTAATGCTTTATGTGGGATACATCGTCTAGTCCTCTAACAATCTTAAGAACTATGTATTATTAACCCCATTTTACAGATAGGGAAAACTGGGACTGAGAGAGAGAAAGCAACTTGCAAACTCACTTACAATAGACCAGTTTGGTTTTGAGATGTTGAGTCAAACAGTATACACAAACTTTCCCCATCTATATCAAGCCTGTGCCCTTTGTTTTGCTTTTGGCAAGGATATAACAGGTCACCCAAGACACTCCAGTGTATACTGTGCAAGGATGAAGTTCATTGCTGACGTCTCTTGATTCTTCCCCATCCTGCTCCCCACCACCTGCCCAACCACAACCAAAATTTGACTATTCCACTCCCTTTCTTCACCAGATATTTGTTTAAATAAATAAAAACCTTCTTGTTGTCAGTATTTACCAAGTTGTGGCAGTTGGGTGGGGGAGACAAGGGCCAGGGCTGAAGAGACGAGGTACAACATCAATGTTTACATGTCATTGAAAATATGGTCTGTGCCTGTGTCAGAAGTCTATACAAATCTCTGAATCAATTTTGTTGATTTGGGCACCTTTTGGAGGATAACCAACATATCTTCAAATATGGGGCTAGGAAACAGTTTCACTGGGGTTCATTTTTCAGCGACAGGTTCCACCTTATCTCCAGTGCCTCTGTTCCGAAAATCATAAGCATATGTCCTGCTGCTGTTGAGAATAAATTTGTTGAGACAACAAGCTGGCATAGACAAGGGCCGTGTGCAAAACAGGAAACCATTGCAAATGCTTCCATACTCCTCCAGGAGACAAATTACTTTACAATTTTTCACGAGGAAAAACTATAGAAGTTAGTATTTTATTTCCTAGACCTATAAAAGCCTAACTGGTGCCCATATGTCATACTGTAAGATTTCTTCCAGCCCTTTCAAGAGTGATGCAAGATTAGGATGGGGGAAAAAAGAATAATTGAGCTCTCCTGTGGGTGAGATGACTCCATATGAAAATATACAGACTCCATTTCTAAACCGTTTGAGTATCACATTGACTTTTTCTTGATTCTCTTTCAGTCCTCTCTCATCCTCACAACCAAAACCCCACCAAGCCTTTGCACCAAGCCTTTGCACCCTCCTCCACAATATAAAAGCCACAAATCACATTTTTGTGAGCCTTAAGATTATTCTAGAACTCTTGGTTAGTTTTGTAACATCCCAGAAGAAGGTACACATAAATTTTTTAAGAGGACAAAAGAAATAAGAAATTCATTATTAGTGAATACAAAGAACTTTTCTGGGAAAGTGCAATGAACAGAATGTGTGTGTGTCTTCCCCTCAGATTCTTATGTTGAAATCTGCACCTCCACACTGGTAGTATTAGGGGATGGGGCTTTTCTTAGATGAAGGTGCAAAGCCTTCTCCATGAAGGTGGAACCCTGATGAATGGAATTAGTCCCTTATAAAAGAGGTTTTAGAGAGCTAGCCAGCCCCTTCTGCCATGTTAAGGACACAGCTAGAAGGCACCATCTATGAACCAGGAAGTCAGTTCTCACCAGACACTGAAATTGCTGGTAACCTGATCTTGGACATCCAGTCTCCAGAGCTATGAAAAATAAATTTCTGTTGCTTAGTAGCCACCAGTCTATGGTATTTTATAATAGAAGCTCAAATGGACTAAGATAGAGGGGAGGAATTTTTGTCAATTTTCTTCACTCTACATCTCCAACATCTAAGAAAAAGCCAGGCACATTCTTGGTGCTCAATAAATATTTGTTGAATTAATAAATAAATAAATTATAGTGGACATTTGTATTTGTTGCCTGTCTGCATTCATTCCTCTCTTTCTGCTAAGAGCACCCTAAGCCTTATTTGGGGAACCTCTCTTTTCCCACCCTTAGTGCACATGGCTCAAGTACAACTGATCCCCAGCTGCAAGGCAGAGCGCATGTCCCAGGTCTGAGCCACGGGCCACTGTGATTGGTTAAGAGATGGTACATGATTCAGTGAAAGTCCAATGAGGGCCAATCTCCAGTTCTGATGGGAACTCTGGGGATATGGAGTTATTTCCCACTGGAACTGCTATCTCTAAGGACAGTATAAGCCAGGAGCTTTTAGGGTTCACCTCATAGACAGATCCTTTCTAAGAGTCAACACAATACAGAAAAAAGCAAAGCCAGAGATGGAGATAAAGTGAGAGTTCTATGTATGTTGTTTAACCCTTGCATTTAACTGTATCTGGGACCCAAAATCCTTTGGAGTTTTTAAGTTATATGACCCAATAAACCCCCTAAAGCCAAATGAGTTTCTGAAAATCTAATGTTTAAAAATAATAATAAAATTAACAAATGAATTAGGGAAATGTCAATGATTTTACCATCCTGGTAACTACAGTTTCTCTTAAAGTGTGTTAGTACTTGACTAATACTAGTCAAGAATAAGACTGCTGTTTCAAAGAGACCCCAAAATACCACAGCTTAAAGAAGATGGACATCTTTCCCCCATGCAGAAATCTGGGAGGCAATACAGGGCTTTAATTGTGGCTTAACTAGGACTCAATCTTGCTACTTTGTCATCCTCAAAATGCAGCTTCTCTTTCATGACCCAAGAGGGCAGTTCAAGTTCCTGCTATCAGGTGTCTTCCTGCCAGCTGTAAGGGAAAGGGGAGGAAGAGGAAGATGTGTACAGATAAAAGGCATCATCAACTTGGAGAAAGGTGCAGGTGGGTGGACCAGAAGAGAAATCAAAAATAATCCTTCTTTCCTCTCTCTCGTTTTCTTTCTCCAAGCATTTATTGAGCACTCACTATATACCAGGTACTATGATGAGTGCTGGGAATATAACATAAAATAAGGCTGACTCAGTCCATACCTTACTGGACCTTATACTTCTGAGTAAGTGTATTAGTCTGTTTTCACATAAAGACATACCTGAGACTGGGTAATTTATAAAAAAAAAAAAGAGGTTTAATGGACTCAAGGTTCCACCTGGTGGGGAAGGCCTCACAATCATCGCGGAAGATGATAGGCACAACTTACATCACAGTAGGCAAGAGAAAGAATGAGAACCAAGCGAAAGGGGTTTCCCGTTATAAAACCATCAGATCTTGTGAGACTTATTGATGACCATGAGAACAGTATGAGGGAAACCGCCCCCATGATTCAATTATCTCCCACTGGGTCCCTCCCACAACACATGGGAATTATGGGAACTACAATTCAAGATGAGATTTGGATGAGGACACAGCCAAACCATATTAGTAAGTTATTTTAAAATATCAGAGGTCCTATTTTAGATAGTGGCAGCTTTTAGGGAAAGACCTGGGCTTTTCTCTTTTATAAGATTTAGAAAACTCAGTCACTCCCAACTACTAAGACCTAGTGGCTTTCAGTCTTCTGTCCCAGTGGCTACCAAAGCAGCAAAAGATCTGCTACCTCCATTTCCATTTTGTGTCGTACAGTCCCACGCATACACAGTTATGCACCATATAACAACATTCCAGTCAACACTCAACCACATACATAACAATGGCCCCATAAGATTATAATACTGTATTTTTACTGTACTTGTTTAATGTTTAGCTACACAAACACCATTGTGTTACAATGGTCACAGTATTCAGTACAGTTACATGCTGTACAGATTTGTAACCTAAGAGAATTAGGCTATACCAGCTAGGATGTGTGGTCTCACTCTGTGATGTTTATACAGCAACAAAATCATATAACAACACATTTCTCAGAACATATTCCCATCACGAAGTAATGCATGACTATATTAATTTTCTCTGTCATGTGTATGTGATAAATCTTTTATCTTTAACTATACTGTTAAAAACTGTCTCTTTTCAAAGGAATTTCAGAAAATTGCAGGATGCAAGAGGTTTTTTTGTCTACAAAATGGAGCTAATGATGCTTCCTACTGCATAATATGTTGTGAAAATTAAATGAGATTATATATGTAAACTTCTAAGCATAGTAAATATGTTGACTCTTTCTAAAATCATTTTTATTATATTTTCTGATCAGAGATCATTATTTCTCTCTCCCTAATTCTATTTAGGGCACCTGGAAGAGAAGGTGTCTGGATTTTTTTCCAATGGGTACATATTACTTTTATGTTTAACAATTTAATATGCAAGAATAATAACTTTCTGTGTTTTAAAAAAGGAAACAGCTCATTATAAAGTAAGCAATGAAGAAGAGTAATAAGAATTTTTAGTAATAACCCCAAATGATTAGTATAGATGAATATTTGACATCTTTCTAAGTAGATATATAGATTACAATGCTTTCAGTTTCAAAAATATATGTAAAATCCAAATAGAATTGCTTTAGCACATGGAAATGTGTTGATTTTTGTAATCGACATCCAGAGACAGAGTGATCTTCAGGGTTGGCCTCATCCAGCTTCTAGTCATTGTGTATGGGGCAAAAGTCTTCAATTGCAAAATGTCTGTAGCAGCTCCATGTTTTGCACCTTTAAACCGACAAGTCCAGAGGGAGAGAGGGAGTTTCCTATGGTGAGCTTCTCTTAAAAGCTTGGAAGCTCCTTCTTCAGAAGTCTCCACCAAGCCTTCCTTCATGTTTCACTAACCTGAGCTGGGTCACAAGCCCATTCCAGATTCTACTGCAGGAATATGCCACACCCTGGTTGGTTTCGACCTGAGTTCCCTGGGATAAGGGATTATCTTCCGCCCAATCATTTCACCCTGGCCCAGGAGCTGGGTTCACAGTCCCCTGAAGTACTTAGGTTGCCTTGCAGAGAGACGGAAATCTGAATGAAAATTCAGTTACTATTTAGAAAGGTGAGGAGAGGAAAGGGAAATGTATACTGCATTAGTCCATTCTCACCCTGCTGTGAAGAAATACCCAAGGCTGGGTAATTTATAAAGAAAAGAAGTTTAATTAACTCACAGTTCTGCATGGCTGGGGAGGCCTCAGGAAACTTACAATCATGGCGGAAGGCACCTCTTCACAGGGCGGCAGGAGAGAGAATGAGTGTCAAGTGAAGGGCAAAGCCCCTTATAAAACCATCAGATATTTTGAGAACTCTCTCACTATCATGAGAATAGCATGGGGGAAATCACCCCCGTGATTCAAGTATCTCTACCTGATCCCTCCCTTGACATATGGAGATTTTAAAATTCAAGGAGAGATTTGGGTGGGGATGCAGAACCAAGCCATGTCATATGCTAAAGAGAGATTGAAAGAGAAACAGACATAGATAGGTGCATAGATTTGTGCAAAAATATTTTTACACAAATATGAGCATATTATGCACACTGTTCAAAAAACTAATGGATTTAATGTTACTTGAATTGAACATTAGAAAAGTAAAACTAACATAAAACAGAAAAATTGCTGCCCTTTCGTTAAATATCCTTTACCACAGAAGATACTATTTGCTCAAAATTCCTTCTTGGGGAAATAAGGTTAAGAAAATATACTATGAAAAATGTTAAAAGGTTGGAGTCATTTTTTTTTTAGCAACATGTTTCAGTTTTAGACAATATCGAATGACTCACACATCGGAAAGATGAGTAAATCTTTAGACTTGTACTTCCTCCCATCTCCCCCATCCCTCACTTCCCAATTTTGGCTCTAATATTATTTTTACATTATCATTGTTTATAATATTCACATTCTGTTGTGGAAACATTAATCTCATAATTGTTTAATACCATCAGTTCCATGTTCAAATGAATTATGTGTTCCTAATAAGTCTTTTTTATCCCAGACTATATATTTCCAAATATTTTATTTCTATTTATCTCTAAATTGACTGTTTCATCACTGAACAATTCCTCTCAAGGAGGACTCATGAGTGTGTGTTCCCTGAGTGCTGTTGTGGGCCAGAATATTTATCTGTGACTTTTCTACTTAAACTCATTCTGGATGGGTGAAATATTTTTGAGTCACACTTTCCCTTGGAAATCCTAGGTGGTGCTTTATTATATCTTGGCATGCAATATTGATTATTAGTGTCAAAGGCAACCCTAACTGGCTTCCTTTACTTTTTATGTCCTAAGCCAAAATACTTTTTTAAAAAAGTCCTTGAAGTTTGATAAATTAATGGGGATATGTCTCAGTGCTGATCATTTAGTATTTGTTTTTCTTGGGTCATGGTGTGCTCTTTCAATCTGCAGATTCGTTTCTGCATTTGTCAGAGCAATTTTTTTTGTTTTATAGCTTTGAATATTTTGTCTGTCCTATTTGGAGATTCTTTACAAACAGGCTTAACAACTAGGCTCAAATTGCTTTGTGCTTTTCACATGCAATCATTATCTTTATCTTAAGCATTTTTTCTGTCTGTAAGCTTATTTTGAGCTGTGTCTATTTAGTTTTTTTTTTTTTTTGATGATTTTTTTTGATGATTTATCCATTCTATAATAATGTCATTTTGAATGAAAACACTTGGACACAGTGGGGGAACATCACACACCTGGGCCTGTCAGGGGTAGGGGCTGGGGAGGGATAGCATTAGGAGAAACACCTAATGTAAATGATGAGTTGATGGGTGCAGCAAACCAACATGGCACATGTATACCTATGTATCAAACCTGCACGTTGTGCACATGTACCCTAGAATTAAAGTTTAATTAAAAAAAATAAAAATAATATTGTTTTGGTCTTTAATTTGTTTCTATAGGACAGTAGAAAATCACTTTTCCAGGTCATTCTCTTGTTTCATTTCCTCTTTGGGACCCACCATGTTGAATTCATATTCTTATTAACCTGTTCTATAACCTAAAGCATTTAGGGAAAACAATATGCTCTGCTAATTTTTTTTTTCTGATTTATAGCTTTTGATTCGATTTTTCAATATTTTCGTAATTCAAGGCTTCCAAAGTGAGCACAGAGTTAGAAACTACTTTTCTAAAATCTCTTTCCTTTCTTTGTCTTCCCCTTTTTGAAGTCTATGACATTAGGCTGCTCCCATTTCCTTGTGTTCTTGCTGTTGCTGTTTTTTTGTGTCTTTTTTTTTTGTTGTTGTTATTGTTGATTTTTATTATTTTTATTCATATTTTAGATGTTGGGGGAGGAGAGTCTCTATTTTGCCTCTATTCTGCCATCCTTCTTCAGAAGTCTATATTGTTTATATTTATTTTCATTTGTTTAAGCCAGGAAAAAGTGACCTCCATTTTTTAAAAAAAGAATCAATGAGATCATGTATGTAAGGTTAATTAAAACCTTTAAAATACTATGCAAACATTATTTTTAAAAGATAAAATCATAGAATTTTTAAGATTGGACTAAACCTAGGGACTTGTGTTTTAACTCCATACTCAACTCAGAAATTCACTGCAACATTCCTAATGGTGGCTTCTGCTGCTCTCTGTGATGGGGAACTTGCTCCTTGGCAGAGCATATCATTTAGTAAATGCGCAGCTCTTGCAGTTCGTAATTATCTATTGTAAGGCCAAATGTGCTTTCTGGAACTTTCTGGAACTTTAGCCATAATTTCTAGTTCAGCCCGACTTAGTAGGTGATACAATGATCACATTCAAAGTTGTCACGATGTAGAGAACTGGCATCCTGAAGAGAAAAAATAAAAACTAAAATATTCAGTGTGTTTGTATAGGAACCATACAGATTACAATAATTTGTGTGAACTGTTTTCTATTTGTACCCAAAGACATGTGCAGAAAAAAAAAAAAATGTTTTTAACAGTGAAAACGTCTGATTAACTTTGTAGCAAGTTTTTCTCTGAATTTAACTGAGTGTCACAAAATCCTTACTCAAAGCTCATAGATAGCTGCTCCTGGAAATGTTGGCAACTGTTCAAAAAATTAAATGGAGTGTTGCTAATATCTGGTCATGATCACCTTTCTCTGCCACTCAAGCTGCTGAATAAGCACTTGTTGAGGGAGAAACACATTTCCCAGTGTTCAAACCACTTCTCAGGAGGAAGTAGCCAAAGGACCACTTCCTAGTCTGCACACTCCGGCTTGGGGGACCACACAATCCAGTTAGAAATAGTGTTTGCACAAATAACTGCTCCTGTAGCCAAACGTTTTAAAAATACTTTAAACAAACCTTTTCAAGAATTCTAATTCTAGCCTGTACCAGAAATGTATTAAAATTCTGCAGACCTTTTTGCATTTTGTATCAGCTCAAGTTTCCCTTGAAAATGTTTAGGAACTTCTGATAATCTTTTGCTCTCCTTTTGAGAGTGAATTTTCTGGCATCAGAAGTTTCAAAGGCAATTGCATGGCACTTCAATACTGACCACTTAGGAATTAGGTAAGAGGCAGTTAATGGAAGCATAAGGGGATCATGGAGATTCAAGGACCCCTGACTCTCTCCTATTCCCACCTTCACCTCCATTGAAGGCCAATATGCTTTGCACATTCTTCTCACAGCCTCCATAATAAACAGTGACATTTCTGTGCTTGTGGAAGCCCGTAATACCCTTTGGTGGGGTTTATTTTTACATCAACACACACAAACTTTAAGTCATCCTCATCGAATTCTATAATTCAAAAAGCCTTTCCTTCCTTCCTTCCTTCCTTCCTTCCTTCCTTCCTTCTTTCCTTCCTCCCTTCCTTTTTTTTGACAGGGACTGGCTCTGTCATCCAGGCTGGAGAGCAGTGTCGCAATCACAGCTCACTGAAGTCTCAACCTACCAGGCTCAGGTGATCCTACCACCTCAGCCTCCCGAGTAGCTGGGATTACAGATACACGCCACAACATTAGGCTCTTTTGTTAATTTTGTAGAGACAGAGTCTCTCTATGTTGCCACGGCTGATCTTGAACTCCTGGGCTTAAGCGATCCTCCCTCCTTGGCCTCCCAAAGTGCTGGGATTACAGGTGTGAGTGACTGCGCCCAGCCCAAAGAGTCTTTGTTAGAATCTTAATTTTTATTTTTCCTCCTGAGGACTGGGTCAGTATTCTCTTTAGTTACCTCAGCCTTTTCCTCATCCTCCTTCCCTTTTTCACTTCTGGGAAGGGGCGAGTTTATCCTGATGGGCTTTTGTGCCCCCACCCCAACCTTGTGTCTAGCCCAGTTCCTTTCCCTGAAACAAACGAAGGCGGAGATTTATCAGAGCACAACGCAGGCCCGGCCCTTTGCAGACATTACCTCGTCTACTCTTTTCCATGAGTCCCTGAGATAGGTTCCATCATCACCCTGATTTCACATACTGGGAAAAGAAGAGTTAAGTGGCTAGCCCAAGGATACCCAACTAGGAAGCAGAAGAAACCAAATTTAAATCTAGATAGTCTGATTCTAGAGCACGTACTCTTAAGCCCCACACAATGCTGCAGGAGCCATTACACCGTGTGCATATGATTGTACTGGGTACCTTCACACAAACCACATTATCAGCAGGCTTTGCTGTGCTTTCCTGGAAACTCACCCAAATGGTCATCTCCAACACACATCCTGTGAGCACCTCTCAAGGTGCTACTCTAGGTGATAAAAGTGGCAGAGGAAGCTCTCTGTGGGTGGCACATGGTGCTGGCATAGTCTTACATGGGGTCTCACAGGCCTAATGGAATTTCCATTTGGGGCAATGTGGTGGATTGCATTACATGAAACCCTCCTGCTATGAAACACCTGGAAAAGCAGTATAAACTAGAACCGGCATCCCTTTAAATGTCCCAACTGAGCTCAAAAGAAAGAAAAGAAAATCCCAGGGGCCAAAAATGAAGTGGAAACTAAAACCAGAGAATAACCTGCAAACTGAAGCTGGGGCCACCTGGGGGTATTTGATGATCTCACAAACCAAGAAGTTTGGGATTTGATGGTTAGTCTGGGGCAGAAGGAAAAATTGATATCCCATGTAAAGTTGCTACCCTTAGTGAAAGAGGAAAAGCGGGGAAAGGCCTCCTTCCCCTAAAAGACCAAAGGAAATGACAGAGAAGCTTGCATTCCTTGGAGGGAGCTCTGACTGGGGAAAAGTTTTGAAACTCCAGGCCTGCCTTCACAAGCTTTGGGGTTCAAAGTTATACTCCCTCTGTGGTACAGGAGACCCCTGGGTGTTAAATTAGTGTAGAAACAGTTTTTAGACGTTCCTAAAATTCCTGTCAAAAGCAGCAACAGAGAGATGCCCTCCAACTTGGAGATCCGGGATTCCCATGTTTAAATGCCATGTAAGATGAAATCACAATCCAAGATTTTTTAAAACCCCAAACACATGAGCTAATGCCAGCAGACCTATCAATAGAAGATATAAACCCTCCCCAAACTCAGCTTTGGCTAGGGAGTATAAAATAAGAATGTTTAAGGTGATTAAGGTAAGAAAGAAATAATGAGAGACAAAGAAGCCATAGCAAAGACTAAACATATTGTACTAAATAGAACTTTGAAAATAAACAATATAGCAATTAAGATTTAAAATCCAAGGGCAGCTGGAGAGAGACTCAGTAAAACCATTAATCCAGTTCTGTCTGGTGCCTGAGACATATAGAAATGAGAAAAATTCCAGAAGGCAGCACGGAGAAACAATAAGAAGCTCCCAGGAAAGCAATCTTGGGTCTTCTACCAGAAAAAAAAAATGGACAAGAAGAGTTCTTTGTGCGCTGGAGCTGCGATGTCAGTAAACATTTTCTAGAAAGGGCCAGATAATAATAATTTTCAGCTTGGTATCCATACATCTCTGTCTCTGTCACATAGTCTTCTTTGCATTTTTTATAACCCTTTAAAAATGTAAATATTTTCCTTAGCTTCCACGCTGTACACAAACAGGCTTTGGGTGGGATTTGGCCTGAGGGCATGGGCATTTTCTACTGCATGAGGATAATCTGCCTGAGAAGGAAATCATTCAAAGGAGGTCCTGCCAAGAGGAGGAAGAAGAGAACACAGATTCCCAATGACGTGGTTTGAGTGCCTGGACTCACCAAATACGAAAACCTAACCCAGGAATTTTTAGGTTTGTGAACCAATAAATGTTCTTTTTTCAAAAGTCAGTATGCCCTAGTTTTATGTTACGTATAAACAAAAGAACAACTGGCAAATGTAGCAATGTGCTTGAATCTCTAAATCCTTTCTGTGTGATAGTCTGCCTGCTTTAATATCATCTAAATTGCAATTGCTATTGTTCAGGAATTACTAAAACAGTTAAACCCAGATTAATGCAATATTTTTTACAATCAGTTGTTCTCTGAAGTGGAAAAATAGAAGAAAGAAAAACAATATTTTGTGTGTGTCAGGCATTGCACTGACTGTCTTAGATGTTGTCCCACTGAACAGACACAACTCCTTTGTGAAATATGCATTAACTCTCTTTTATAGGTAAGAAAACTTGATTGTGAGAAGTAAAGTAACTGGTCTAAGGCCATACTTGGAGTTGAGTCATTGTGGCAGAGATCTTATGGCTTAGAAAGCCAAAATTATCTGCTATCTCACCCTTTACAGAAAAAGTTTGCTGACCCTGCTCTGGACAGAAGGAGATATTACTATTATCTTAACTGCTGGCTGAGATTGTTCTCAAGAGGGAAACTGTGCTTGGGAAAATACTTTGCTAAGTGTTTGGGTTGGAGATCTGTGAAAATGCCAGTATCTGGAGCAGCTCTAGCAGGAAGGAAAAGATGTACCATTTTACATGAGAAAATAAGAGGAATATTGGGTATTGGCTCCTCTCAAAAAAAAAAGGGCGGGGAGGTGTGAGGAGGAGGAAGGAGGGAGGGGCACGCAAGGAGACTGGCAGAAAAGAATTGGAGAGAAAGAGGCTGGAAAGTTTTCAGGAAGTAGGAATGTAATATTAGGGCAACAGGATTGCAGAAAAATCTAGTACCAGGTTTTAAGCTATTTGATTTGTGGTATATCATGCTTCCTGGGATCCCCTGGTCTTTGGTAAAATGGCTTGTTTGTGTAGTTGGTTTTGGGATGAAGGGAGAGTCAAAGAGAAGTTATGTGGGGGCCCAACGTCAGAGCTGAATGGAAAGAAGTAGCTCTAAGACACAGAGAACAAATTTTGACAAAGTTAGGACATGAGAATAGAATTAACCATAAGACCATAAACCATAAGAACTTCCCCCAGAATTTGGAGACCCCTTGCAAAGTGCTTTAGGTTTCCCTAATCAATGTAATTTCAATCTGAATCAATCTTTCGTAGGGTTTAAGGACCAGCAGACCTTAGGTAATAGCAGAGTCAGAAACTTACTCGACAGGGATTGAACAAGGCGTTCTCCCTGTGTCTGGGAGCTCATACCCTGTGGGAAAACAGACCTCAGAACAAATGTGTAATAATTGCTCTGACAGAAGATGAACAATTAAAGCACAAAGGACAAAATGGTCGACTCTGCCTAGGGTGTCAGGGAGGACTTCTCGTAGGAAGTGATGTTTGAGCCAGGCTTTGAAGGATGAGAAGGAGGTAATCACTCAGACAGGAGAAGGGAGAATCTTCCCACCAGAGGGAAGAGGAGGTGCACGAAGGTGAAGCCAGAAAGAGGGTGTCAGGAAACAGAAGGCTCCCTGCAAGACGAGAATGAGAAAGGCAGAGGAGGGAACGTCGAGAAGTGGGTCAGGCTCCTAAGGTTGCATACTTTCTTTTTTCCTCCATAAAGCATATTTACACGAGGAAGGCAATCAGTGAAATTTGCTTTCAGATTGGTTATCACATCTATTATTTAATAAGAATTGGGGTTTGATGGGATGGCCCTTTTTCTTTCCTTTGCTCTTTGGAGCATTTACTCTTTGGTGGTCTTACAGCTGCTCTTCTTACTGTGAACACGTCTTGACTGAACATCATGATATACACTAAGGAGTCAGGGAGGTTTAACTGATTGTACTGCCAAGGGAAGAAACAGCATGTGTTAAGAAAAACACAGCCTTGAGCTTAAATGCTGTTTCTGCCACTTCTTAGCGAAGCACAATTTATTTAAACATTCTGAGCCTTGGTTTCCCTCTCAACAAGAAAGATAGAGACCAGGTGCAGTGGTTCACATGTTTAATCCCAGTGCTTTAGGAGGCCGAGATGGAAGGATCACTTCAGCCCAGGAGTTCAAGACCAGCCTGAGCAACATAAGGAAGCCCCAGCGCTACAAAAAAATTTAAAATTAGCCAGGAGTGGTCATGCATGCCTGTGGTCCCATCTACTTGGGAGGCTGAGGTGGGAGGATCACTTAAGCCTCAGAGGTTGAGGCTTCAGTGAGCTGTGATCATGCCACTGCACTCCATCCTGGGTGATGGAGTGAGACCCTGTCTCAGAAAGAAAAAAGAAATAAAAAAGGGCCGGGCGCGGTGGCTCAAGCCTGTAATCCCAGCACTTTGGGAGGCCGAGACGGGCGGATCACGAGGTCAGGAGATCGAGACCATCCTGGCTAACACGGTGAAACCCCGTCTCTACCAAAAAATACAAAAAACTAGCTGGGCGAGGTGGCGGGCGCCTGTAGTCCCAGCTACTCGGGAGGCTGAGGCAGGAGAATGGCGTGAACCCGGGAGGTGGAGCTTGCAGTGAGCTGAGATCCGGCCACTGCACTCCAGCCTGGGCGACAGATCGAGACTCCGTCTCAAAAAAAAAAAAAAAAAAGAAATAAAAAAGGTAGATAATAGTATCTATGTGGCAGAACTGTGGTGAGGAGTAAATGACATGAGAGCCCAGTGGCTGTCACCTAATAGGTGTTCAGTAAATATGAGCTCCCTATTTTCCAGTTAGATGAGATTCTTTTTGTACCTGACTTTTTTATGATTGTTTCGAGTTGCGATGTTCAATATGATTGATAGCCACTAGCCATGTGCTGCTATTGAGCACTTGAAATGTGCCTCATCTGAATTAGGATGTGCCATATGTGTAAAATATATACCAGGTTTCAAAGACATAGGATGAACTGAAGAATGTTAAGTATCCCATTAATAAACTTTAATATTAATTGCCCATTGACATGGTCATATTTTGGATATATTGGGTTAAATAAAATATGTTCTTAAAATAATCTTACTTGTTTCTTTTTCATTTTTTAATATGGCTACTAGAAAATTTAAAATTAATTTGTGGGTTGCATTATATTGCTATTGGACAATTGCTGGTTATATAGGAAAGATGGAATGAAATTCCAAGGCCTCTCTGAAGCCCAGGTGACGAATAAAATATTTCAATTTTTTCAACTTTGTTATAAGACCTAGTTGCCAAAAATTCAATGGAATTTTGAAAATAGGATGAGACACTTAGTCACTGGAAATTAGGTTAAATTGACTTTGATGGGGAAAAAATGCAGTTGTCAAAATTTACTTTCATTGCATTTTCACCACCAACTGAATAGCTTGTCCTCTAATGTTACACATAAGTGTGAAGGTTAAGAGCTGTCTTTCTAACTCACCTCTGCTGGCCAGAATCCTGAAGCCACATGCTACACTGCTTTGTCTCTCCTGGACTGCACAGTGAAATTGTTTTCTTTTTATGTATGACAGAGTCTTCACTTCTTGAACTCCTCATCCTTCTCAGAAACCACACAGAGATGTCCCTGGACTGCAAAGAAGTTTCTTTGAAATACTTTAAACCAGTAGGAGACCTCAAATTTGACATTAAATATACATATGTGCATGTGCACACACACACGCACATGCACACACGCAGAAACCCAGCACAGGGTGAGGTGGTGCAGGGGGCAGTACAGGGTATGGTCTCCCCTAAAAAATTCCAGTGAACTCACTAGCATTGAGATACACAAAAAAGCTGAAGCATTTCTTCACACACCATGGTTTCTTTTCCTTGACATCATCTGTAAGCCAGTTTGCTGGGGAAGGAGGTGGGTGACTGGGACTCCCAGTAAGCACTTGTGCAAATGGAGGCAGAGAGGCAAAACAGAGTGCAGCCAATGTTCATTACAACACCACATCATTGGCACAGTTTCTGCTTCCTTCTCTTCCAATCCCCAACTCTCTCACCTGGGTTCCAACCCTAGCACTCCTCACAAATGGATGCCTCTCCCTAAGTACACCATGAGCTCCAGGCTGCTAAATCCAATAAATATTTTTTAGCCACATCACAGGAATGACCCTTAACATCTGCCTCCCCTAATCCAGCATTGACCACAGCTATGGTGTACTATAGCCATGGGCATTGTCCCCTTTCCTCTCCTCCTTACCCACACCCTGCAGCAGGCTTCCTCCTGCCTGGCCTAGCAGCCTTCGGAAATGGCTCATTCAGAGGCTCTCAAGGCATACATAATGCCACATCATAGATATTGTTCAGTTCTCATCTTTACTAACCTCTCAGCAATACACCACTCCTCCCATCTTGAAACACTCTCTTCTTTGACTGTCCAATGCCATTTGATATGGTTTGGCTGTGTCCCCACTCAAATCTCATCTTGAATTGTAACTCCCACAATTCCAACATGTCATGGGAGAAACTTGGTGGGAGGTGATTGAATCATGTGGGCGGGTTTTTCCTGGGCTGTTCTCATGATAGTGAATGAGTCTCACAAGAGCGGATGGTTTTTAAAACGGGAGTTTTTCTGCACAAACTCTCCTCTCTTGTCTGCTGCTGTGTGAGACACCTTCTGCCATGATAGTGAGGTCTCCCCAGCCACGTGGAACTGTAAGTCCAATAAACCTCTTTCTTTTGTAAATTGCCCAGTCTCGGGGTATGTCTTTATCAGCAGCGTGAGAATGGGCTAAGACACCATCTTTATGTGGTTTCTCCTAGGGCTTTGCACCTTCCCTTTCTATCTCCTTTGCAGGCTCAATTTCTACTTCCTGACTGTGAAATGTTAGATTTCCAAGACTTGGTCACAAGCTCCTTCTCTTCATCTGTTCTAATACTTTCTCCCTCAACACTCAGGAATTATTATTACCAGGGTTATCAATAAATATCCAGGGCTTCGATATCTGATAATTCTGGTAGCTTTCAGATTTATGTCCTCAGTACAGAATGTTATTCTGAGTTCTAAACCTACACATCTAATCTTTTACTTGATATCTCAACTTGCATTTCTCAAAGACCTTCAAAGTAAACTCAAACAAACCTAAACTCTGAAGCCTGGTTCTCCTTAAGTGTTTTATCATTCAGGGGATGATAGTTCATCTCTTGCATAAACCAGCAATTAAAGAGTTCCTTTGAAATCTCCCTTTCCTCCACCTTTACCACCTCATTCATTATATCATCAAGTCCCAATGAACTCATGTGCCAATAATCTCTCAGATCCAGGGAGTTCTTTTCATCCTTCCTGCCAAACCCCAGGCCAAAAGTACCATCATTTCTTGCTTGGACTGCCTCAGTAGCCCCTGTCTTCTTTTTCTCTCACTTCCCTCCAAACATAGCTACCAGAGTCAGGTTGGATTTTACTTTCCAGACCTGTCGAGTCTTCCCTAACCTAGTTCTCTTCTAAAATGTGAAAGACGTAGGCCATCAGGGATGTGGCTTGGAACGTCCATGCTTTGCTAAAAGCACTAAGACTTTGTAAGAGTTCATAGAAGGAGAATGTTACTTCCAGCATACAGTAGGTCAGGGCAGACTTCACTGAGGAGGGTTGTTGAACTCTGGATGGTTTGTACCTGCCATGTGAATGTTAAGAGGGTCATTTTAGGCCAGGTGTGGTCCTCGTGCCTATAATTCCAGTGCTGTGGGAAGACAAGGTGGGAAGATTGCTTGAGGCCAGGAGCCTGAGACCACACAGGGCAGCAAAGCAAGACCCCTGTCTCTACAAAAAAAATTTAAAAATAGCAGGTATGGTGGCACATGCCTGTAGTCCCAGCAACTTGGGAGGGTTAGTGTGGAGAGCTACTGCACTCCAGCCTGGGGTGATAGAGCAAAACCCTGTATCTTAAAAACAAAACAAAACAAAACAAAACACCCCATCATTTTAGGGAGTGAGAACAACAGGAACAAAGGCAGGGAGGTAACAAAAGAGAGGTATTGGTTCACGGATTCATTTAACAATTAATTATGGAGCATTTGTTATGAGTGAGACAGTGTCACAGGTGCTGGGAATATATTGATTAAAAAAACAGACATGAGCCTCATAGAACTTACAGTTGAGAGGTGTTGTGTGGGGAGTGTGTTGGGTCCCAGAGAACATGAAGGGAATCGTGGGACGTTTTGCTGGAGAAGTAAGTGAAGACCATTAAATTAGGAACGTTTTCAAAATTTTAGTATATTTGTGCCTGCCGCAATGCGAGCCACAAATATAGGAGTTTTCGCAAATTTTATATAAAGTCAAGACTCAGAAAGTCAATGCCTTGAGGGGACAGGTGGAAAATGTAAATTAGGGGAGTGGCCTGGGTGTGAGGTAAGAGGAAGAGTGGGGATTTGGGCAAACTAGAAATCTCAAGCCCTATCCAAGGAGTGAGTGATTATTCAGCCTCAGCTAATTATCGCCATTCTGAAATGTGGATCCAGAACTTCTGCTATTGAAAGAAAGAAATGCAAGCATGCAAGCTTTTAGAGCGACTTTCGGTTTGTTAAATTTCGATAATTAGTTTGATTCTTTTTTTTTTTTCCAAAATGCCGTGAAAGTATCAAACTATGACTTTGGGTTGGATTCAGCTTTCCAGACAGCAGTTTATGAGCTCTGCTTGATACAAATGGGAGCCGTTGAAGGCTCCTTGTCTTAGTCCATCTGGCTGCTATAACAAAATACCTTATACTGAGTGGCTTATAAATAACATAAACTTATTGCTCAAAGTTCTGGAGGCTGAGGAGTCCAAGATCAAGGTGCTAGCAGATTTAGTGTCTGGTCAGGGCCTGTTCCTTATAGAGAGTGCCTTCTATGTGTCCTCATGTGGCAGAAGGGGCAAACAAGCTCCCTCAGTCTTATTTCATAAGGCAATAATCCCATTCATGAGGGCTCTAACTTCACGACTTAATGATTTCCCCAAAAGCCCCACCTCATAATACTATCTCATTGGGGATTAGGTGTCAATGTATAAATTTTTCAGGGACACACATGTTCAAACCACAGCACATTATGTGGAAAATGTGTTGAAGATGAAAACTCTTTAGGCAGAAAGCCCATTGGAAGTGGCCTAGGAGACAAAGAATGAGAGTCTGGTTTAGATATTAGGCAAGAAGAAAGGAGATGGGCCTCTTCCAACAAACATTTTCCTTTTCTTTTTTCTTTCTTTCTTTTTTTTTTTTTTTTTTTTT
>NW_016810965.1:340537-363254 GCF_001698545.2 Rhinopithecus bieti | reverse complement strand
CTCTGTCATCCAGGCTGGAGTGCAGTGGCAGGATCTCAGCTCACTGCAACTTCTGCCTTCTAGGTTCAAGCCATTTTCCTGCCTCAGCCTCTCAAGTAGCTGAGATTACAGGTGCGCACCACAATGCCTGGCTAATTTTTGTATTTTTAGTATAGGCAGCATTTCACCATGTTGGCCAGCCTGGTCTCGAACTCCTGACCACAGGTAATCCACAGTGGCCTCTCACAGTGCTGGGATTATAGGTGTGAGCCATCGCACCCAGCCTCCTCTTTTTTCTTAGTAACTGAACTGCAATGTACCAGGCTGGAAAAGAAAACTACGTTTGCCGGCCTTTCTTATAGCTAGGTTTGGCCATGTAAATAAATAATTCTGTCCAATGTGATGGCAAAAGTTTGTAGGATGGGACTTCAGGAAAAGTTTTTAAAGCAGACATGCCTTTTTGTTCTTCCATCCTTCTGTTTTTATCATTCTGAGATGCGGACACAATGGCTGAAACTTCAGCAATTATCTTAAGTCAAAAGTCTAAGATAATTTTTTAAAAAGTAAGATGGAGGAACTAGGGGTCTCTAAGGTGCATAGGGCACCATCTCAGCCCTGAGTGACCTGCCTGCCTCAGGATTTCTACTTGAAAGAAAAAATTGGCTTTATATGTTTACCCTGATATATTCTGACTTTTCTCTTACATGCAGTCAAACCCAACCCTCACTGAGAAAGCAACTAATTAAATGCAGAGAGCAGGAAGGTGATAGGAGCCCAGATTTGGGTATACAATATTGGAAAGAGAGGCATAGCAAGAATCTAGACGCACATCAGCAGGAGCAAGAATGCAGGTGCCGAGGACCTATTGAGTGTTCACCACATCCCAGGTGCTGTTCTAAGGGCTTTGTATGTGTTAACTCATTGAAATCTACCAACCAGTCTATGAAATACTAGTCTATAACCATTTTACAGATGGGAAAACTGAGGCACAGGGAGACTAAGTGACTTAATCAGACCTCCAGCTAGCAAGTGGTAGAACCATGTGTCATCCAACTGCTCTGTCCCAGAGCTGGTACTTATAACTTCCACCCTGTGCTGCCTTTATGCGCTGTCTGTCCCCACCTACCACACTTCCACTCTCTCTCTCACTTCTGCCCTCTAGCCACAATGCTTCCTTCTGCTCTGAAAATGCAAAGGCTCTTCCTGCCTCAAGGCCTTTGTCCTAATGAATTCTCTGTCTAGAAGGCTCTTCCTCCAGATTGTTATGTGGCTTGCTCCTTCTCCTAATTCTGGCCTTAAGTATCGCCTCCTCAAACAGACCTCTGACTCAGCAGCTGGTGGACTCTTGCAATGCATGTTTCTTGTGCAGAATTATAACCTGTGTTCACATTCTCAGACGTCTATGGTTATGCTTCCACATTTAAGCTAAACAGAATGCTCTATTTAAAGAAACAAAAATAAAAACCTGGAACTGTCGGTGCCAGAGAGTCATCCATGTCCTCAAGAAATTATCTGACAGGTGGGGAGGCACAGGAGAAGAACCACATGTACAATGCAGGATCAGCGCTCTTCAGGAGGTCCTGGAGTGAGATGCACAGCAAGGGCAGACACTTCAGCACAGGCCACTACAAACAGCTGAGGGTGGAAGTATCAGAGGCTATTAGTTGTCCCCAGTTTATTTTATCCACTGTTTCCTTGAGAATAGGATCCCCAATTTGTTGTTGGACAAATGGTTGACAAAAACTATAACTACATTTCCCAATCTCTTTTGCAACAGATGTGTCCATGTGACCAAGTTACATGGAAATGAAATGGGAGTTCCTAAGTGGAACTTCTTGGATGCCATCAAAAAAGGGAAGGGCATGACTTTCTTTGATCCTCCCTTTGTTCCATGGGTTAACATGGGGATCCGAGAGCTCAATCTCCAGCAGCCACCCCGGCCAATGACATAGAAGCAACATGGCGAAGGAAGTGGAAAAATAATCTAGAAAGAACTTGGATTCTGGGTGACTGAATGATACCACCTATATGTAAAGAAAAAGAATCGGCTTTCTAATAGTTTATACCACTGGTATTTTCATTTTTCTGTCACTTGTAACCAAATCTAATCCTGATCCAGAGAATGTTATATAATAAATGATCCTGGAAAGATAAAACCAAATCAGTGAAGTCATTATAAGGAATATTAGGAAACTTGAACTTCATCTTGAAGTAATGAAAAGAGGGTGAACATTTTTTAGTAGCAAATGAACAGGATTCATTACACTTTTTTTTTTTTTTTAAATCACCGTTGGGAATGAAAGCATTCTTGGGAAGTGAACTGGAGGGGGCAAGACTGGAGGCAGAGACGCCAGTTAGGAGGCTGCTATAAGTAGCACTGCAAAATGGCACACTCTGAACTGCAGTCATGGATGCAGAGCTAAAGAAGGTGGATTACAGGGAAATCGAAGGAGTGGAATCTCTAGAACTTGGATTTATCCATGTGCCAGCTGAGAAAACGGGAGCATTGGAATAACTTTCAGGTTTCTGATTTGGGCAGCTGCATCATTCATGAGTGAAAGGCATTAGGAGGAGCAGTTTACTAGGCTTCCAAAAAAAGACCTCCTCTAAGAATAGGGAAACTAAGCAGTAGAAGATTTTAGAAATAGGATATTAACCCAGTTTCCAACTGCAAGTCCATCTGTCAGGTTTTTGGTGTAGTCAAAAGCAAGAACCAAACAGATCTTATTCAAAGTTTAGACAAACCATGTCCTTGCTTGACCTTGGGCCCAGTTATTTAACCTCCTAGACCATCAGTTTATTCATCTTTAAAGTGGACACAATCACACTAAAATCACTGGGCTTTATGGAAAATAATGAAATTCCAAGCTGAGTGCAAGGACATAGTAAATGGACAATATGTGTAGCTGTTGTTATTTACTGCTTGTTAAGTATTCAGGTCATCTATACGGGAGCATTTTCTCTTCTGCTGCTTAGTCTCTCAAAGATTCTTAGTACAGAGCACAGCATTCTCAACTAAGTCCCATTGGAGAGTACATTCTCCATAAAAACAAAGGCAATTAAAGAGTCCAGTGTGTGCACGCTAAAAGAGTCCAGTGTGTGCACGCTAGCCCAAGGAGAACTTACTCAAATTGACTTTCACTTTGATTCTCTGCCTGCCCTGAGATCTCCCTCGCTTCTCCTTCTGGGTATCCACTCCACCTAGCAGCTCCAGCAAAGAATTTTAAAAATAAAATGCTCTTGATCAATATCTTGATAAATTTCTTAAAGTCTTAATGTGGTGGAAAAATAATTCTTTTTTTATAAGCCTTTTTTTTCTTTGAAAGAATCTCAGTTGACATGATTGAACCAAAAGAAAATCAGCATGACATATATAATATTAAGCAGTTATAAATCTGGAAGAGATTCAAAACCCAGACAGAAGGCTTTGATTTTTTTAAGCACATTTAATCATGTTTTAAAGCAAAATGAAAAACCACAAATCTGTTTAGACATTCCAGACATGAATAAATAATATTTTTATCAAAATCTTGTAAACATACTCACACCAAAAGAAATTGTTCCTAAGCAGCGCTGACAAGTCTGTCTAAAATGTGAATCTGAAAACACTGCGTTTTTAAAATTATGCTTTGGAAGCATTGAATACGCTCAATGAAATTCCAGAATTAATCCACTCCAGTTTTGCAATAGGCACTGACTCATCTACATCTCCTTCCCTCTTCCCTTTTAGCAAAGCTACCCTACTCATCCCCCCAACACACACACACACACACACACACACACACACACACACACACACACACCTTCAGTTAGAACCAATGGGTATGATACATCAAAATAGTCACAGTTAATCCAATAGACTCTTTTTTCTGTTTCCTGCCTCTGTTTTTTCACGTTAAATGGAGGAAAACACCTCACTTATCACCTGGAACATCTCCCAGATGAACCAAGATGCAGAGAAGCTCAGATTTAGGAACGATAGGCTGGCTCTTCATGCTCACAATCCAGACTGTTTAGCAGTCTCTCGTAGAATGCCAAGAGAACTGCATGTTACTGATCCCTACAAATGCCAAAATTGCAATGGGTTGACATTTACTGTGCAGTCATATAACAAATGATTTACCTAGAAAGAGACACTGTCTTCCAGTGAGATGACAGTTAATCCTTCTTCCAGGCTTGGAGAGGTAGAGAGATTCCAGGAAACAAATTAGCTTTAAAAAGTCTCCGGTTTTAGCTGCATCATACATAATTCTTTTTAAAATATAACTTTCTAAAAGATATAATTCACATACATAAAACACATTCTTTAAAAGTGTACAATTCAGTGGTTTTTAGTATATTCACTAATTTGTACAACCATCACTGTTATCTATATCCAGAACACTTTAATCACTCCTAAAAGAAACACCATACCCACTAGCAGTCACTCCCCATTCCCCTCCAACCCTCCAGCCTTAGGTAATTGCTAATCTCTTTCTGTCCCTAGAGATTTGCCTACTCTTGACATTCATATATAAGGGATTATACAACATGTGGCCTTTTGTGTCTGGCTTCTTTCACTTAACAATGTTTTTAAGATTGTAGATGGGAGTTTCTGCTGATACGTTGAATTTCTCTTCTGATAGCACTAACAGTTATCATATTTGGAGTGCTTCTCAATGCTAAAGTGCTTTGCATGCATAATCTCACTTCATCCTCACAACAGCAGAATGAGACGTATACAATTATATCCATTTTACAGATGGGGAATTGACGTTTATAGAGAAGTCAAGTAAGTCATCCAAGGCCAAACAGCTAGTAAGTGATTGAGGAAGGATTTCAATCCAGGCCTGTTTGACTCCAAAGCTTGTGATGTTAACCTCCAGGATCCACTGCCAGAATTCTTAGAGATGAGTTCTGATTTTGTTGCCCTTTCCAGGGTCTTCTTTTAAACAGGAAAATGTGTATTCCTAAGATGCTTGAGAGTTAAGACAATTCCCCAGGGGCTGGACTCATATACAATGGGTCAGTGAAATGCAGCATGGCCATGTGTGCAAGCTGAGGAGCAGTGAGTGGCAGCTAGAAATGTAAGGCCTCAAGAATCCCAAGATTTCTAAGGAGAATGACCCCAGAGCTATAGCACCCAGCACACCAGATGGGCAAATAGAAAGCATGGGGTGTCTGGCTAACACTTGGAATGCCACCGACATCCCTGCCTTGGTCACTCATTGATGGGCTAATACATCAGATTATTCATATAATAATTAATAAATCATTTATTCACAAAAACTGGTCTTGACAAACATTGGAGGAATATAAGAGCCATGTTGCTCATCACCATACCCCCACAGCAAGGTTCAATCCTAAGAATGTGGGCATGGGATTCAATGTGTTTCTAAAAACTCTTTGAGGAGTGACAAAACATTAAAGCAGAGATTCATTGAAAGCTATTGATTTTTATGTTTCTCCAGATGAAATGACTTAATTTGCAGCTAAGATCTTTAATCTTAATCTTAATCAATCTTTAATCTCAGTCAACCACTTCTTTTACTGCCTACCCTGAAATTTCAAGAAGCCACATGGTCAAGGAGAAATCAGCTTCACTTCTCCTGATTTCCATTCTCCCAATCCCGCGAGGCCATTATCTCCACAAACTTCGACGTGGTTAGAAGAGGAATGCATGGATTGTGAAGAAGCAAAACACAGCATCTGAGTAATTCTTCCTTAAAACACTGGACCCTGATGCATTTTGGATGCAGGTGCAGAGGAAATGGTCTTTAAATGATGACAAATTTTTAGGCACATGGTTAAAATGAAGCCAACCAACCTCAAATGCTCAGATCTTCATCCCACTGTGATTTTCAACTTGAGTTGAATCCTTCAAAGGGGAAAAAAGAGCATCATTCTCTTCTCACTCCAAAGGGAGGCCTGTTCATCAGCCTGGCTCTTAGCATCTTTCCTGTTGTTTCTGGCAGCAGGAGCCTTTGTCTCAGGCTGAGCCCTGCTCTTCTGTGACCTGCACTATCACAGAAGTAAGCACAGTGCTTACTCAGTGCTGGAGTCAGGCGAAAGCACACCTGAAACCCCACTCTGCTGAATTCAAGGTGTGAGGCAAATTACTTAACCTCTCTAAGCCTGTGTTTCCTCACTTGTTAAATGGGAATGTGAGTACCAACCTCTTAGGGGTCCTGTGAGGATTCAGTAAAATTTCCATGTAAAATTTTCTTAAATTTGGTATGACAACAACTTTTTATAGGCTTCTCTTAAATGCTATAGAAAGAAGAAATATTTATAGCTGCAAAAATAAAAATAAAGCACTTGGCAGAGTGGCATGTAGTACATCCCAGTAAACATTAGCTATTATTTTTACAAATTTCTCTCAGATCTTTGGAGGCACATCCTGGCGAGAGGTTACATAGTCTTTATTTTAGTGTACAGAAGACACACATGATTCAGAGAGGTTGGGAGGGAGTGAAAATGTGAGCTCTCTCTAGTGGGTGCTTTCTGGTACGAGCACTCTATCTGAAAGGAAAACCTTTCCAAAGGCTTAGAAATTGAAATGTTTTTGTGATTAGCTCAAGAGATCACCTCCTCTTGGGGGCAGAAAAGATGAGAAGGCCCAAATGAAGAGTCCAAACAATGGAAGTTGCTGTGGCAAGAGGCAACAACAGCAAAGGCCAACACTGCTCAGAGAGCAGGGTTCCAGAGGGCAGGAGCGGGAAGTGGGGATCCACGCCACAGGGGGATGGGAAAGCGGAGACAGCCATGGCCACAGCTAGTCACACAGCTGCTGGGGGCCAGTTAGGACCAGCAGACTTTCTCTCAGGCAGCACATCCCTCACCAGGACCCACGAATTAATGAGTGGAGCACAGGCTGGATTTCACTTCATCTCCTCAAATGGGTCCTTGAGCAGGACTCAGACTTCACTGCCTTCAGCAGTGACCCTGGGCTGGGGGTGGGTGTCTGAGTTTGGATATAACCCAAGAGTCCAGAACCAAGAAGATGAGAGCAAGGAAGCTGATATCTGTGACAGGGCAGGAGAGGAATGAGGGAGGATCTCAGGGAAGTGTTTCTCTATATTTTGCCACATCTGTGAACCACTGTAATTGGTTAACTTCTTCAGAAATGGAAGCTGAAATGAAGGTTGGGATACAGGATGTTGATTAGGGATCAGCACTGCAGAGGAAACAGGAAAGAAGTAGGATTGAGCAGAAGGAGAAAACAAACTGCTGTGCAGGCCTGACAAAGCCTCAGTCAATATAATGAGATGGAAGGGGGATCTGGAGCAAGAGGAAGGATTGGGACCCCATTAGAGGTTCCACCATCAGAGAAGGACATGGCCTCAGGAAAGGTAGCTCTCTGAAGCTGAGGTGGACCCTGAAGGAGCTTCCAGCTGGAGGCTGTCTGCTGACCACGTTCCCCAAGGCTGCAGCAAGGCCCTCCTTGAAAGGAGATCTGAGTGGCACATCTCCATGTACACCAAAAGCATCTCGACATCTATTCATGGTCAGTTCTCATTATTCACACTAGTTATATTCTATAACATCTCTGCAAATACTAAATTAGCAAATACTGAACCATTGCTCCCAAGTGAAATACAGGGTTAGGTACCTGTGAGCCTCTAGTCATAACATTTTCATCAGTTAGTCAATACATGACCTTGTTTTATACGTGTTTCCATTTAAAGACACCTTATTTAATATATATTGTTGACTCATTAGCATTGAACTCATGACCAATAGCACACTGTATGCCTGAAGGAAGAGTGTCTAATACATGTAGGTTCTCCCTAAGGCACATCACAGCTTTCCTGTACTTAGGAAAGCTAGATAACACTGTGGCTCTACACGTGGGGGTCATTTTAACAGTGAAATTACCAACAAAAAGTGCAGAAATCAAAAAACATGGCACTAAACCAACCACTTGATTATAGAAACTTGTTTACAGTATGAGAGCTGAACAAAATAGAGCACTACCTTGCTGGGCCTCAGCTGAAAACTTGTATAGCTGGCAACTCAAATGTTTGCTGCTCCACACATGTCTGCAAACAATAGCAAAACCACTGCACATATTGACTTTGGAGTTACAGATACATTTTAGCAAGTAGGCAAATTCCTAAATACAGAATCTATGAATAGTGAAGATCAACTGTACTTAATTTTTTTTTTTTTTTTTTTTTTTTTTTGGAGACAGAGTCTTGCTCTGACATCCAGACTTGAGTGTAGTGGTGTGATCTTGGCTCACTGCAACCTCTATCTCCTGGGGTCAAGTGATTCTCATGCCTCAACCTCCCAAGTAGCTGCCATTACATGCATTACCAGGTCTGGCTAAGTTTTTGCATTTTTAATAGAAACGGGGTTTCACCATGTTGGCCAAGCTGGTCTTGAACTCCTGGCCTCAAATGATCCACCCACCTTGGTATCCCAAAGTGCTGGGATTACAGGTGTGAGCCACCATGCCCATCCCAATCATACTTAATATTTTTAATTGCCTCCTTTCTTAAAACATAAATCTTTGTTCTCATTTTAGATACTATTATTGATGAAATCATGGTTTCATTGGGTTGGGTATATTTTTATTAACGTACATTAATTTAAGAACATTCTTGTTAATAATAAACTGTTCTTCTTTATACCATCTAAAATTGTCTCATGCACCCCTAGTTATACATAGGTTTAAGGAACTAATGAACCTGGTAGGCTGGATTTTGTGGGTAAGAAGGGATTTGATACATGAATGGCTTGTTTCCACCCAATCTCAGGAAAATCTTCTCTCCTTGGGTTTCCGTCAGAATCATTCATTTGTTCAAGGATCACTGGGCTAGAGGAAACCAGTTTGTCTTCCAAATCCACTCAGTGTAAGCTATGTTTATCCTTCACTTGCTAAAAAACAATAGCTTGTGTTTAATGTGGATTTATTCAAATAAGAGAATTCAGCAACTTTCCAAGTCCACCAACTTCTTCCTGTGTGGTTAAGCATTCCCATATTTGATGAAAATGGAGAAAGGAAATTACAAAGGATCTGAATATTATCCTGAAAGTTATTTGTTTGCTTTTAAAATTTTAATAAAATATTTCTTCAATTTATTTTCATAACTTTGTGGAAAGCAAGAATAATTTCTGTGAAAGAGCTGATTAGCAAGGTGAAAACACCATTTTATCTCAAAATACACTGTTAATCAATTTTAAGTGTTATCTGGCATTTGTAAATTAGAATGTCCAGGGTTAACAACATTGCAAAGATTATCTGATGGTGCAATAATCACAGGATGCAAATTGATTTCTTTCAGTGGGGTGTTTGTTAAAAGCATACGAGTTTTCTAATTGGCCTTCAGCCCTGCTGCCACATTGTGATCTAACTACATTGTCCTATAATTTGTAAGCATTCACTGAGTTATTTATAGATGACATGAAATATTTGTTAGTTCAAAGTGCAAATGATTTAAACCAAACCAGAGTGTATAAATGTTAAAATCTTGAACCTATGTTAAAATGTTCAAGAGCCTATGTTCTGTTTTCTTTCCTCTGTTGTGTCCTTTGATGAATATTAATACCCATGTCTGGGTTTCCTTTGTAATTCTCTTCCAATTAATTACTCCAGAGAGAGAAGAAAGAGTTGCTACAAATATAACATAATTAAAACTCACTAGTTTTAAGAGTGTGGACTCTAGATGAAGGGAAAATCTTTGGTCCCTATGCTTTATTATCTTGCAGAGTCCTTCAGGACAATTCTGCTGCCCTTGGCTTTTACAGCACCTGGTTTCCCTTTTTGTTTTATCCCATGATGGTGGCAGTAGGTTTGGTCTTCACAGAATGCACACCTAATCCACGTGTCATTTGCTTTGTTCTCTAGACCTCAACATTCCCACCTGTAAGCTGCAGCACCTCAGTATGTTGCAAACAGATTACCAGCCATTAACCCTGGACATCTTGAATGGCAAATGCCATAAGATCCTCAGCCTTCACAGTGGCCAGGTGGCCACCTGGAGTGCATGGGGCCTCCTAATTCATGTATCACCTCTGGCCTTGAATAACCTCATCCAGAGAGTCTAATATACAGTACAAGAATGATCCTTTCCTATATGTGCATGCATGAAAGAGGTTGGGGAACACCACCCAAGACCAAGGTTCATCATGACTTTGGGAACCTCAAAGGGTTCCTTCATGCATGTTTACTTGACTTTCTAGTACCCACTGACTAGTTCCCCAGAACACCTGGCCCATCTTTAGACTTGTAGCTGGCCAAACTTACTTCATTCCTGCAAAGATTGACTAGATGTTTACCTAACCCACTTTCCCTTCCTGGGCTTAGATGCAAATTACATTGCCAGACCCCTTTCCTCTAGATGTATGCATAAGACTAGCTCCTGCTGATGCAGTGTAAGTGGAAGGATGTGTCACTTCTGGGTGAAGGCCATTAAGAGTCTAGTGCCTTGTCCACACTTTCCTTCTGACTTCTCCTTCCAAAATATCCATGGATACAACATATGTTGAAGATGGCAGCTAGGTCTTTGAATGACTATATTTTCTACAGCCATCTAATGGCTTCTGGCTGATTGAAATGGACTTTCATGTGAGTGAAAAACAGATTTTGTTTGTATTATGCTCTAAGACTTCAGAATTTATCAGTTATAACAACTAACATAATTTACCATAATCAGTACAATTCTTTGTCCCCATGGACATACACAGTGTTATGGGCTGAATCTTTTTCCCCCAAATTCATGTGAAGTCCCAACCTGCACCCCCTCCTCAGCCAGCATATTCCAGAATGGAATACTTGGAGACAGGGTCTAAGGAAGTGATCCGGCTGAGGTCATTAGGGTGGGGCATTAATCCAATATGACTGTCCTTATAAGAAGAGAAAGATGCCAGGGGCTGGTGTGCATAGAGGGATGACCTCAAAGAGGCAGCAAGAGGTCAGCCATCTACAAGTCATCTACAAGCCATCTACAAGCCAACTGAGAGACCCCCGGGAGAAATCAGCAGGCACTTTGGTCTTGGACTTCCAGCCTTCAGAACTGTGAGAAAATAAATGTCTGTTGTTTCAGCCTCCCAGTCTGTGGTATTTTGTGACGGCAGGCCCCAGCAAACAAATGCACATAATAAAGTCACCTCAAGTACCATCTCATTCCTCTCTTATTTCCCAACAGGTCTGCATGAATTTTAACCTGTAGGCATCTGCTGAGTCCTTAAGGATGCTAGTTTGCTAGTTCTCTTATCTCTACCATAGATATCTTTCATGATCCATGATTGATTTTGGAAACTCCTGTTCTCAGGCAAAGTCAAACACACAACAAAGTATGCACATACATACACACACACACACACACGCACACACACAGTATATGTTGCTTTCCTCTATATTTTCCACATTTCATAATTGTCTTGATCACAGAAGTTTATTCAATGAAATTATACCACGGGCTGCCCTAGATTTGAACTTAGCCCAGTCCGAGACCCCACAGGCAGCTAGATGAGTTAGGTGAACAGAAGTTCCAAATATTTGTGCAAGATTCTCCTTTCACTGCATCTCTTTCCCAGCCAGAGCCCTCAAAACTTGTCACTAATAACTCCCCTAAGTTATAGGTTTCTCTGACACAGAATCTATCTGCAAAGACCATGAGCATGAGCGCTGCCTGGTGTGTGCAAGGTCAGCGGAATTGCCCACTTCCCTCCCGCTCCCAGAGCCAGGGCTACCTGTGGAATCTACAAACCTGTCTAACCATGGAATTGCCATGTGGAGCCAAGATCATGCTCTGCTGATGGAAGCAAGATGCATGATCCTGGGTAACCCACAAAACCCAAGACACCACCTTGCAAAAGCTGTGTTCTGGCTCAGAGCTTTTGAATAGGCAACCATCTGTTAACACACAAGTTTCTGAATTATACACAGGGCTACCTGCTTGGCTGATTGTGTTTTACCCTTTAGCTTGGAAATCTTGTTTAACACAGCTCCCTCTACTGGGCTATCGGTTACTCTGAAGCTTTTGGTGTTCCAATTTAGGAGAAAAGAACCAGTCCAGTTCGCTGTTGAGAAACCAGCTGATAGAATGAAGGTGAAAACGGCATTGTCTGATGCGAGAATACTAAGGGCTGTATACATGGGGCCCTCTGGGTTTTTGCCAATCCTGCTTGGGTGTTTCCCTACCTTAGGTCCCTTTTGCCATCTTAGTAATCCGTCTTCTGAGAAAAAAAGGGGCAGTAATCCTGACCTGCCTTCTAAGGGTTCCAGGATAATACGGTTGCAGCATATTCTTCTAGGGAAACATACGATCCCAAGTTCAGCTCCACAGGAAGTCAAGCGTGAGAAACAACAGGGCAAAGGTGTTCCTGAAAGCCAAGCCAGAACACATTGACAGAAGGGCCCCTTCCAAAATAAAGACAGCCCGAGAGGACAGCAGGCAGCCAGGCAGAGTCTTATCTGGGACATCAGTGGGTGTTCCAGGCTCAGACCAAAGGATGTTCATGACCTTTGTAGAACTGCCACAGACTCTGAAAAAGGGACCATACAGATTTTCTGTTTTCATCTTAGATGTTCTGTTTCCTCTCTTGCTGCAGAGCGGGGTCAGAAGGAAGCTTTCAAGCAGGGAATGAGGCAGGGAAGTCCCTGAAAATGTACCTCCTCTCTCTGCAAAGCTTAGCATATGGGATGTAGATGACTCCCAGCCAGGCAGAGAGGTGAGTCCATCCCTGTCACACACATAAGTATCATGTATGATGGGATTCGAGGGAGTCCAATAAACAGTACATTTTGTCCTTGTTACAGGAATCAGGCAAATGAAGATCAAAATCGACAATATTGATAAAAGTCAGGCTGGAGAATGTGGCTTTTAATATCTTAGCTAGGTGGACATTTCAATATCTTCTCTTGAACTAAACTCATTCACTGGGCTACAAGCAGCACCCTCCTGGCCACGGCCAACTTCTGTAAAGTTTAGGACACAGAGCAGTAGACGGAAATGATCTCTACCAGGGAAAAACCAGAGCCACTCTCTCCTAGCTCCCTCTCCTGAACTAACTCTCCAATCAGATAAGCCATTCCTCATCTCCTAGGGAGATGAGTCAAAGAGGTAAACAGTGGCCAGTTTCCTTTAGTGGAGATCTTTTCACAGGGAAGGAAGCTCAAAAGAAGGAAATAAGCATCCCCTAGCAATCTCCTCTGGAAGTCTCTATGGACATTCACCCTCCTTTCCTCTGACAGGAACAGGTGGGCACTCACACTGCCTCAGTACCTGGCAGGCCGACCAGCTCAGGGCCTTTCCAAGCCTGCAGTTTACATTCACAGCTGGCCTTATCATCCTGCACCATAACTATCTTCTTCTCTCTCCCCCACGTTACAGTACAAACTCCTGAAAGACTGGGACCATATTCCATTACTTTTAAAATTCATTTCTGTAACCCTGGTGCCTAGTATTAGCACATAGTGGATGCTCATGAAATGTTTCTGGATTGAACGGATGGATGAATAAAACAAGTGAATAGGCAATAAAACCAGAGGAACCTCGCAGGAGTAGGACTTTTTTCTAGAGATAAAGGCAGGCTTTGACTTGGTCTAAAGTGAAAGCCAACTCCACCCTGGGGGCATCATTTGAGAGCCAGCCTCACAGTAACCCCCAGAGTGAAGAGAATGCAGATCTGAGCTAAACTCCTCAGCATGCCAGGGTCTCCCAAGCTCCATTAGCCCCTTGCTGGGTCAACACAGCCTGGTTCCGGCCCCTTGCCTGAGTGTGGGCCTTTTTGAAGGATCCTCTTGTTCCGCAGATCCTCAAAGCTCTCCACATCGCTTCCGTTCCTTCCCATCTTCCCTCCTGTAAGTTGATAAGACTTCTAGCTCCATTCAACCCAGCAATCCCATTACTGGGCTTGCTCAAAGGAAAACATGCCCAAAAGAAAACATGCCCAAAGAAAAAAAAATCATTCTACCAAAAAGACACATGCACTTATATGTTCATTGCCATACTATTCACAATAACAAAGACATGGAACCAACCCATGTGCCCAACAGTGGTAAGACTGGATAAAGAAAGTGTGGTACATACACACATTTGGAATACTATGCAGCCATAAAAAAGAATGAAATTATGTCCTTTGCAGCAACATGGATGCAGCTGGAGGCCATAATCTTAAGCAAATTAATGTAGAAACAGAAAACTAATACCACATGCTCTCATTTATAAATGGGAGCTAAACACTGAGCACACACGGACATAAATGTGGGAACAATGGATGCTGTGGACTATTAGACAGTGGGGGATGGGGGCAGCAATCAACTATTTATCAGGTACTATGCTCACTACATAAGTGACAGGATCCATACTCCAAACCTCAGTCTCATGCAATATTCCCATGTAACAAACCTTCACGTGTACCTCTGGTATCTAAAATAAAAGTTGAAATTAAAAAAAAAATTAAACTAAAGAAGAATTTCTAGTTCCAGGCCAGCCATCTGGTTTCAGGATCTCCAGCCCAGAGAAACACAAAGTCCTCTCACAACCAAAGTACAACTGTTGATACAATAGGAGCTAAATATTCACATAGTATACATCATACGTTTTTGGTTTTTTGGTCTGGTATAGACTCAAATAGCAACTTGCCCAGAAAACACAGTCATTAAATACTGATTGGATAATTAATTGATCAATGACATGTTTAATGACATTGACCACAGATACAAAAGCATGGCCTTTGAATAGAAGAAAGACCATGGAAAGGAGGAGATGTGAGTCCTGCCATCTTTTTCCCCGGACATGGAATGCAGAGGTTGAGACACAAATACTAGACTGACTGTTCCACTTCTGCCACATCTTTGACAAGCTCTATAATTTTTCCAAACTACAGTTTGCCCTTCTGTCAGCTGGAGATAATTATTGTACCAATCTCATAATACTGTTCAATATGAAATAAAATAAAGCACATAAAATGCTTAGCCTTGTATCAGGCACATAGTAAGTAGTTGACATAAATACGTTTTTATTGCTAGTGTTGTTTTTGTTATTTTTGTGAGTTAAGATCCTGGGGAAGTGTGGGAGGTCAAAGGGAAAAGATGATAATAGCTTCCAGGGACCCATGTTGAGTGGCAAGGCCCAGAGTGACCCCATGCTGTGGCACTGATCTGTGATTCTCCAGATGTTCACGAAGGAATGGTTTTCTGCAGAATGAAGGAGCCGAAGTGCAAATGGGGTCAGGGAATTTTATAGGAGCTTGGAGGAAGAGTCAAGACTCGAGTGTTCAGTCGTTACATCAAGTGAAAATAGAGACCCTGATGAAGAACTCGTGCCCTTACCTGGAGAGTTTGCTCTTAGGAAAGAGAGAGACAGAGACAGAGAGAGAGAGACGCAGACACACACACACAGAGACACAGAGACAGAGAGAAAGCACCGTCCCTCTTGTGCCGGCTGCTGACCAAACTCCACTGTACCTCAGCCCAGCTTCCTGCCTCCCTGGGGAGGGGAGACGTGTCCCTTGGCCAGTAGCCATCAAAGGTCTTAGAAGGATGCTTTGTGTCTGACCTGCCAGGGAAAGTAAATGAGCCGCGCTTTATGTTCCCCAGGGAACTGGCCTCTTAGGGACACTGGCGAGAGGTGTCTGCACATGTGGTCAATGGAGGGAAGCAGCTAGCACACAAGGGGACCAAGAGGGATGGCGGAGAAATTGCACAGTGGTAGGGGGAAGTCCACAGGCTATTTTAGGCCAGGCTCAGAACTGGAGTCAATGGAGGTTTTGTTTATGTAACATCTGCAGAAGGCCCTTTGGAGCAAATAACCCCGGGTCTCCAGGCCAGGGCTGCAGCGAGCAGGGGTGGGGCCGCGAGCTTCCTGTTGTTCTTGGCAGGGCTGCCCAGCTGTCTGCGTGGCTCCTCTCAGAGACTTTTGCCGCCTCACTGTTTGCTCCCTACCATGGTCTTCTCAGCTCTTTTCCTAGGGGCGAGTAAACAAAGTACAAGAAGCAGTGCAGACAGAGCCGTTCCTCAGAGAGGTGACTCGAGCACTGTGCCCCAGAGAGTTGCCTTCCAGACCCCACGGCTCCCCGGTCACCCCGCAGCCTCCGGAGACCCCAGAGCATCTTTTCTGCACATCCCTTTAGCTGAGCGGCTTCGCTGTCAGTTTCAGTGTGGTAGGGAAAGGGGCCTGGCTCTCAGCTCTGCCTGGTACAGGTCTGAACCCAGAGCTGCATTTAGCAGTTGCTTAATCTTGTGCTAATTGCTCAATCCCCATTATTTATTACAGGCAGAAACATACAGATATATGAGATAAATAATGTATGTTAATTTCCTTTCTACCAGGCCTGTTTGAAGGCATGAAGACTATATTGTTATCTTTTTGAAACACAGATTCCATTGGGAAAGATGGGAATAAGAAGGCCTTTTTCAAGTTTAGGAAAATTTATATGCACAAGAATGCACAAATCTGGAACTGACAGTTTGACAAACTTGTTCACCTGTGTATCTACCCACGTGACTACTACCCTGATCAAGATACAGAATATATCCATCGCCCTTATGTGGAAAGCTCCTTTATGTCTCTTTCTGGTTAATAACATGCTTACCCCTACTTATGTTAGTCTGCCAGGGTGGCCATAACAAAATACCAAAGACTGGGTGATTTCAATAACAAAAATCAGTTTCTCACAGTTTTGGAAACTGGATGTCCAAGATCAGGGGACTAGAATTGCTGGTGAGGGCCCTCTTCCTGGCTTGCAGATGGCTGCTTTCTCAGTAGGTGCTCACATGGCCACTACTTTGTGCACCTGGAGGGAAAGAGCAAGCACTCTGGTGTCTATTCCTGAAAGGACACAAATTCTGTCAGATCAGGGCCCTAACTTTATGACCTCATTTAACCTTCATTACTTCCATAAAGGCCTCATCTCCAAATATATTCACATTGGGGCTACAGGCCTCAGCATACGAATATGCAGGGGACATGATTCGGTTCATAGCACTACCACGGTACCTTCCTCCCCCAGTGATATGGTTTGGCTATGTCCCCACCCAAATGTCCACTTGAATTGTACCTCCGTGAATTCCCATGTGTCATGGGAGGGACCCATGGGGAGGTAATTGAATCATGGGGGCTGGTCTTTCCCATGCTATTCTCATAATAGTAAGTAAGTCACATGACATCTGATGGATTTATCAGGGGTTTCCGCTTTTGCTTCTTCCTCATTTTTCTCTTGCCACTGCCATGTAAGAAGTGCCTTTTGCTTCCCGCCATGGTTCTGAGGCCTCCCTAGCCATGTGGAACTGTAAGTCCAATTAAACCTCTTTTTCTTCCCAGTCTCTGGTATGTCTTTATCAGCAGTGTGAAAACAGACTAAGACAGTAAACTTGGTTCCTGTACAGTGGGGCATTGCTGAAAAGATAGCTGAAAATGTGGAAGTGACTTTGGAACTGGGTAACAGGCAGAGTTTGGAACAGTTTGGAACAGAAGAAGACAGGAAAATGTGGGAAAGTTTGGAATTTCCTAGAGACTTGCTGAATGGCTTTGACAAAAATGCTAATAGTGATAAGAACAATAAGGTCCAGGCTGAGGTGGTCTCAGATGGAGATAGGGAACTTGTTGGGAACTGGAGCAAAGGTGACTTTTGTTAGTTTTAGCAGAAAGACTGGCGGCATTTAGCCCCTGTCCTAGAGATTTGTGGATCTTTGAGCTTGAGAGAGATGATTTAGGGTGCCTGGGAGAAGAAATTTCTAAGCAGTAAAGCATTCAAAAGGTGACTTGGGTGCTGTTAAAAGCATTCCATTTTAAAAGGAAAACAGAGCATGTAAGTTCAAAACATTTGCAGCCTGATGATGCAGTAGAGAAGAAAAACCCATTTTTTGAGAAGAAATTCAAGCCAGCTGCAGAAATTTGCATAAGTAGCAAGGAGTCTAACATTAATCCCCAAGATCGTGGGGGAAATGTCTCCAGGCCATGTCAGAGACCTTCATAGCAGCCCCTCCCATCAAAGGTCCAGAGTCCCAGGAGGACAAAGGGGTCTCATAGGCCAGTCCCAGGGTCCCTGTGCTGTGTGCAGCCTAGAAACTTGGTGCGCTCTGTGTCCCAGCTGCTCCAGACATGGCTGAAAGGGGCCAACATAGAGCTTGGGCTGTGGCTTCAGAGTGTGCAAACCCCAAGCCTTGGCAGCTTCCACATGGTGCTGAGCCTGCAGTCCACAGAAGTCAAGAATTGAGGTTTGGGAATCGCCACCTAGATTTCAGAACATATATAGAAACGCCTGGATGCCCAGACAAAAGTTTGATGCAGGAGAGGGGCCTCATGAAGAACCTCTCCTAGGGAAGTGCAGAAGGGAAATGGGGGGTCGGAGCCCCCACACAGAGTCCCTACTGGGGCACCACCTAATGGAGCTGTGAGAAGAGGGTCACTGTCCTCCAGACCCCAGAATGGTAGATCCACAGGCAGCTTGCACTGTGCAACTGGAAAAGCCACAGACATGCAATGCCAGCCCATGAAAACAGTGGGAGGGAGGCTGTACCCTGCAAAGCCACAGGGGTGGAGCTGCCCAAGACCATGGGAACCCAACTCTTGAATTAGCATGACCTGGATGTGAGACTTGGAGTCAAAGGAGATCATTTTGGAGCTTTACAATTTGACAGCCCCACTGAATTTCGGACTTGCATGGGCCCTGTAACCCCTTTGTTTTGGCCAATTTCTCCCATTTGGAATGGCTGAATTTACCCAATACCTGTTTTTCCATTGTATCTAGGAAGTAACTAGCTTGCTTTTGATTTTGCAGGTTTATAGGCAGAGGAACTTGCCTTGTCTCAGGTAAGACTTTGGATTATGGACTTTTGGGTTAATGCTGAAATGAGTTAAGACTTTGGGGGACTGTTGGGAAGCATGATTGGTTTTGAAATGTGAGGACATGAAATTTGGAGGGGCCAGGGGCGGAATGATAAGTTTGGCTGTGTCCCCATCCAAATCTCACCTTGAATTTTATCTCCCAGAATTCCCACGTGGTGTGGGAGGGATCCAGGGGAGGAAATTGAATCATGGGGCCAGTTTTCCCATGCTGTTCTCATGGTAGTGAATAAGTCTCACAAGATCTGATGGATTTATTAGGGTTTCTGCTTTTGCTTCTTCCTCATTTTTCTCTTACTGCCACCATGTAAGAAGTGCCTTTTGCCTCCTATCATGATTTTGAGGGCTCCCCAGCCATGTGGAACTGTTAAGTCCAATTAAACCTCTTTTTCTTCCCTGTCTCAGGTGTGTCTTTACCAGCAGCATGAAAACAGACTAATAGACCCAGCCACTAGCTGGTAACTACTACTTCACTTAATGTCTCAAAACTGGAAGCAACCCAAATGTCCACCAACAGAGAAATGTACAAGTAAACTTTGGTCTACTAATAAAATGGAACACTTTGCTTCAGTGAGAAAGAATGAAGCCAGGCGCGGTGGCTCGCACCTGTAATCCCAGCATTTTGGGAGGCCAAGACGAGCAGATCACTTGAGGTCAGGAGTTTGAGACCAGCCTGGTCAACATGGCGAAACCCCGTCTCTACTAAAAATAAAAAAATTAGCTGGGCGTTGTGGCACATACACCTGTAGTCCCAGTTCAGGAAGCTGAGGTATGAGAATTGCTTGAGCTTGGGAGTTGGAGGTTGCAGTTAGCCAAAATCACACCACTGCACTGCAGCCTGGGTGACACAGAGAAACTCTATTTCAAAAAAAAAAAAGGAATGAGCTCTTGGTATATAGGATCCATTTTCAGCTTTCCTCTAAGCAGGTTATGAATAAAACACAGCAAAGCCCTTTGGATTTTGGGAATTCTGATCTCTGCCTAGACTGTCCTGAAAGGTTGTTTATTCCAACCAAGTTTTATTATTCCCTCATGTTTGTAGCAAAATTTCAACTTTTAGGGACCTTGCCTAACCACTGATAATTTTCCCACTCTACCAGGATAGACAATGGAGACCCCAGCTCATGTTGCAAGTGTCACCAGTAGAGCCTTTTGGTATGAAACATATCTTTCTTTTGGGAGAACTTGACTTCAGATTTGGACTTCCCGTTATTTTTATTAAAGAACAATAGGGTAGCCAGTTGGCTAAGGAAAAAGCAGTTGTTTCAAATTAGGTGTAATTTTGAATTCAGCCAATATTGGCTTAACAGGTTTTACCCAAGATGTTTTTCTATATATAGGATGTTTGACTTAGCTTTAAAAAGACTGTGGTGGGTTTCCATGTCCATTGTTATTTGGCCTTATGCTTTGCAAAGTAACAAAATAAGTTTATTTTTAACAATTATGCTGCCAGTTTGAGTTAAACTGTTTAACAAGGGAGAGTTTTACAAAAAACAAAAAAAAAAAAAAAAAAAAAAAAGTCTCTTTGGAGGCAGAGAGTCTTAATTCACTCAAATAATAGGTTTTAAAGTGAAAGTGCTAGAACTTGAGATCTGAGATCATAAGCCAACTGCTTGCACCTCCACAAAATGTGACACTTCTCAGGCAGTGAATTGGGCTTTCTATTGCCAAAGGTTTCATTCTGGTTTCTATGAGTCTGATTTCTATCCAGAGACCCTGCTTGCCTGGTGCTCCAATTAGCATTTTTTTTTTTTTTTTTTTTTTTTTTTTTTTTGGACAAGAGGGATATTAAAATGGCCAGAAGCAGAGAAGCCAGTGAGATGTAGAAGAAGAGTTTATATGTTAACATCAGAGAGACCTGGGTTCAAGTACCATATTCTCCTCACCTGGGTTTGTGACCAGGAACAAGTTACTTTTCTGAGCCTCAGTTTCACCATTCATAAAATAGGCATGACAATGCCTACCACCAAACATTTGATAAGAATTCATTGTGGGAGGGCACACCCAAGATGGCCGAATAGGAAGAGCTCTAGCCTCCAGCTCCCAGCGTGAGCAACACGGAAGACAGGTGATTTCTGCATTTTCAACTGAGTTACCGGGTTCATCTCACTGGGGCATGTCGGACAGTTGGTGCTGGTCCATGGGTACAGCCCGACCAGCAAGAGCTGAAGCAGGGAGAGGCATCGCCTCACCTGGGAAGTACAAGGGGGAAGGGAATTCCTTTTCCTAGCCAAAGGAAATTGAGACACACAACACCTGGAAAATTGGGTCACTCCCACCCTAATACCGCACTTTACCAAGGGTCTTAGCAAATGGCACACCAGGAGATTATATCCCACACCTGGCCCAGAGGGTCCCACACCCAGTGAGCGTCCCTCATTGCTAGCACAGCAGTCTGAGATCTAACTGCAAAGTGGCAGCAAGGCTGGGGGAGGGACTCCCACCATTGCTGAGGCTTAAGTAGGTAAACAAAGCCACTAGGAAGCTCCAATTGGGTGGAGCCACCACAGCTCCAAGAGGCCGGCCTGCCTCTGTAGACTCCTCCTCTGGGGACAGGGCATAGCTAAACAAAAAACAGCAGAAACCTCGGCAGAGGTAAATACCCCTGTCTGACAGCTTTGAAGAGAGCAGTGGATCTCCCAGCATGGAAGTTAAGATCTGAGAACAGACAGTCTACTGAAGTGGGTCCCTGACCCCTGAGTAGCCTAACTGGGAGACATCCCCCACTAGGTGCAGACCGACACCTTACACCTCACACGGTGGGGTACACCCCTGAGACGAAGCTTCCAGAGCAAGAATCAGACAGCAACACTTGCTGTTCAGCAATATTCTATCTTCTACAGCCTCTGCTGCTGATACGCAGGCAAACAGGGTCTGGAGTGGACCTCAAGCAAACTCCAACAGACCTACAGCTGAGGGTCCTGACTGTTAGAAGGAAAACTAATAAACAGAAAGGACACGCACACCAAAACCCCATCAGTATGTCACCGTCATCAAAGACCAAAGACAGATAAAACCACAAAGATGGGGAAAAAGCAGTGCAGAAAAACTGGAAATTCAAAAAATCAGAGCGCACCTCCCCCTTCAAAGGAATGCAGCTCATCACCAGCAATGGAACAAAGCTGGACAGAGAATGACTTTGATGAGATGGGAGAAGAAGGCTTCAGTCGATCAAACTTCTCAGAGCTAAAGGAGGAACTACATAACCAGTACAAAGAAACTGAAAACCTTGAAAAAAGAATGGATGAATGGATAACTAGAATAATCAACGCACAGAAGACCTTAAAAGAACTGGTAGAGATGAAAAGCATAACAAGAGAACTATGTGACAAATGCACAAGCTTCAGTAACCAACTCGATCAACTGGAAGAAAGAGTATCAGCGGTTGAAAATCAAATGAATGAAATGAAGCAAGAAGAGAAGTGTAGAGAAAAAAGAGTAAAGAGAAGTGAAAAAAGCCTCCAAAAAATATGGGATTATGTGAAAAGACCAAATCTACGTCTGATTGGTGTGCCTGAAAGTGATGGGGAAAAAGGAACCAGGTTGGAAAACACTCTGCAGGATATCATCCAGGAGAACTTCCCCAACCTAGTAAGGCAAGCCAACATTCAAATTCAGGAAATACAGAGAATGCCACAAAGATACTCTTCGAGAAGAGCAACTGCAAGACACATAATTGTCAGATTCACCAAAGTTGAAATGAAGGAAAAATGTTAAGGGCATCCAGAGAGAAAGGTCAGGTTACAAACAAAGGGAAGCCCATCAGACTAACAGCAGATCTCTTGGCAGAAACTCTACAAGCCAGAAGAGAGTGGGGGCCGATATTCAACATTCTTAAAGAAAAGAATTTTCAACCCAGAATTTCATATCCAGCCAAATTAAGTTTCGTAAGTGAAGGAGAAATAAAATCCTTTACAGACAAGCAAATGCTTAGAGATTTTGTCACCACCAGGCCTGCC
>NW_016810965.1:320633-337798 GCF_001698545.2 Rhinopithecus bieti | reverse complement strand
TCCTCAAGGATCTAGAACTAGAAATACCATTTGACCCAGCCATCCCATTATTGGGGATATACCCAAATGATTATAAGTCATGCTGTTATAAAGACACATGCACACGTATGTTATTGTGGCACTATTCACAACAGCAAAGACTTGGAATCAACCCAAATGTCCATCAGTGACAGAGTGGATTAAGAAAATGTGGCACATATGCACCATGGAATACTATGCAGCCATAAAAAAGGATGAGTTCGTGTCCTTTGTAGGGACATGGATGCAGCTGGAAACCATCATTCTCAGCAAACTAACACAGGAACAGAAAACCAGACACCACATGTTCTCACTCATAGGTGGGAATTGAACAATGAGATCACTTGAACACAGGAAGGGGAACATCACACACGAGGGCCTATTGTGGGGTGGGGGGAGCGGGGAGGGATAGCATTAGGAGATATACCTAATGTAAATGACGAGTTAATGGGTGCAGCACGCCAACGTCGCACATGTATACATATGTAACAAACCTGCACTTTGTGCACATTTACCCTAGAACTTAAAGTATAATAAAAATAAAAGAAACATTTTATTAGTATTTGGTTTGAATCCATGATAATTAGTATTTATGAGAAAGCAATTAAAATATATTCATTTAAAAAAAAAAAAAAAGAATTCGCTGTGAAGTGCCTAGGATATATGAACAGTAGCTCAGTCATTCAACAAATGTTTATTGAGCACCTGCCATGTGTCAGATGCTTTAACAGTGGGGACACAGTGGTAAAAAAAAATGATACCTGCCCTCTTGGATCTCACAGTTGCTCAATAAATAGTTGCCATTCCAATAGGTATACGAAAAGGTACTCAACATCACTGATCATCATGGAAATACAATGCAAACTACAATGAGATATCATCTCACAGCTGTTAGGATATCTATTATATATTTTAAAAAAAAAAGAACCAAAACAAAGATAAGTGTTGTCTAGGCTGTTGAGAAACTGAAGTACTGGCACACTGCTGGTAGGAATGTAAGATGGTGCAACTGCTATAGAAAACAGTATGGAGGTTCATTAAAAAAGTTAAAAATAGAAATACTATATGATCTAACAATCCCATTTGGGGGATTTATCCAAAAGATTTGAAATCAGGACCTCAAAGAGATATTTGCACTACCATGTTAATTGCAGCATTATTCACAGAAGCCAAGAGGTGGAAATCACCTAAATGTTCATTGCTGGATGAAAGGATAAAGAAAATGTGGCATACTGTATATGCAGTAGAATATTATTCGGCTTTAAAAATATTCTACCATATGCTACAACTTGGAAGAGCCTGGAAGACATTATGCTAAGTGAAATAAGCCAGTCACAAAAGGACAAACACTGCATAATTTCACTTACATAAGGATCTAAATGTATCTAAAGTCAAACACATAGAAACAGAGTAGAATGGTGGTTGCTAGCATATGGGGCAGGTTAAATGGAAAGTTATTATTCAAGGCGTATGAAGTTTTAGTTATGCAAGATGATTAAGTTCTGGAGATCTGCTGTACAAAATTGTGCCTCTGGTTAACAACACTGTACTGTACGCTTAAAAATTTTTAAGAGGTAGATCTCATGTTACTTGTTCTTTAAAAAAAAAGAAAGAAATATTATAAATCTAGATCATGGTAATCTAGATCATGTTTGCATAACTCTGTAAGCTTACTAAAATGTATTGGATTATACACTTAAAAGGATGAGTTTTATTATATATAAATTACACATCTCAATAAAGCAGTTTTGCAAAAATAGTTGCCATTAATTTAACAGCCCCATTTCTTTCAAGCCTTCATTCGATATCACCACTCCCCTCCCTGCTTCACTTTTTTTCATAGCCACCTTTTAATATACTGTAGTTTATTTATCATATGTAATCAATTCTAAGTTTCACATTTTAACATACATAAAATCAAGATGCATTCTATAATGGCAGCAATTTATTAGCAGCATTCTTTCTTTCTTTAGTGGCACATAGACTAACAGAGCATCTTGTATCACTGCCATCTTAGAGACAATAAACTGTGCTGTTGTGTTATTGTTTCTTGCCTTTTTTCCCCTCTAGAATGTTTGCTTCACACTGGTAGGGATCTTTATTTCATTCACTGCTGTATTCCAAATGTCTAGAATAGTGCCTAGAATGTCATAGGTTATTGATAAACATTTGTTGAATGAATAAATGAGTGAATGAATGGGTGTCATGCCTAGCATCAAGAAACTGATACTAAAACAAAGGAACTGAAAGTAAAAGATGAGTTAATAATAGAGCAACCTACTTTCATCATTTCCTCTTCTGTTCTATCTGCAGGACACTGGGGAAATAGCCTAGTTTTGAAGAATGTCGGCAGGGAGCCGCCAGGGATCATCCTCGCAGGTAAAAAGAGACCTCCAGAGACCTTCAGGAAGCTGGAAAGAAGCTTCCAATGGTGAACTCAGTCCCAGAAGCTTCTGTCCATGCTATCTCACCCTTGAAGTGCTAATTCACTACTTTCACTAGAGATGCTGAAGGTAGCCCTCTCTTGCCTGGAAAGTGACTGGAGTGGTCCCACCAGCAGCCAATCTCTTTTAAACACTCCCTAATTATCCAGGAATCAATCCCCTGCCCCCAAAAGCAGGCTGAGTCAGTTCCTTTTGTCCTGTGAGTGGTGAATGACCTGCTCTCCTGATCTGCCTGGAGGTCCCTGAGGTTAGGTTTTGGGTGCAAGCGGTTCCCTTGAGAGTCTGGAGAGGCTGTGCAGGCATTCATTATCCATGACCCCAGGCAGAACCCACACCAGGCCAAGGTGTGTGTGGATGGGAATGTGTAAATTCCTTGTTAGACAAGTCCTGTGCTCTGTTTCACATTAGCTAATGCTCACCAACCCAGTCACTGACCGTTTATGGTTTTCCTTTAGTTTCAAAGAACAAATCTTATTATTGTCTTCTGGAAGGGACTGAAGAGTCAAAGAGCCAGGAAAACCCATTTGAGAGACGAGTAAAGCCTCCCATAGAAGCAATATCCCTTCCTTGAGCAGCTTTGAGTTGCTGGACTTTGTTCTTCACATTTTTGTTTCTCTTTCCATCATTTCTCATTAGGCACAGTGCCTAGGGTTCATGGTACTCTTAGGGACCCACAAAAATGTGTGAGTTTATTTTAAAATCAAGAAGGAAAAAAACAAACTTTTAGGGTTAAAAAAAATTCCATTATTGCTCACATCTAAAATAATGAAATTTTCAAGGTCTAGGAAAATTTAGACTTTGTCTAAAATAAAAATTAAATACAATGTTGAATAATTTAAAGTTGTATCAAAATCATGTAAAATCGATATCACATTATGGAGGAAAGGGCCCGTAAAACTCATCTTGCAGCCTTGAGGTTACCAGATGAGAAAAGTGATCTTGTCAGACTGAGAAACCTGGTGGACCCAGGACATTCAGATCCCTGGCAAACAGCTGAGAGAATTGTTAGGGGAAAAGACAATTGTTAAGGGAAAATGCTGCGACTAACATTTCTTGAGTGTCACTCTATGGTAGGCTTGGTGCAAGGCATTTTAGGGATATTATCTCACCGAAGCCCTACAGCAACCCTGAGAAATCATATAATCATCGAGCTTTACAGAGCACTTAAAGAACTGCTACCTGACCACCCCCCATCTCTCTGTACATTTCTCTTTCTTAAAGATAAGTAAGTAAATTCACATGCTAATAAATCCTTCTCAAATTACCTTACTCAAATGTTGATTTTGATTTTTTTAATGAAGATTTTTAGTCTTTAATTTTTTAATTTTTTTGAGACAGAGTCTTGCTTTGTCTCCCAGGCTGGAGTGCAGTGGTGCAATCTCAGCTCACTGCAGCCCCACCTCTTGGGTTCAAGTGATTCTCCTGCCTCAGCCTCCCAAGTAGCTGAGACTACAGGTGTGCACCACCATGCCCGGCTAGATTTTCTGTATTTTTAGTAGAGATGGGGTTTCGTCGTGTTAGCTAGGCTGGTCTCGAACTCCTGATCTCAAGTGATCCGCCCACCTCAGCCTCCCAAAGTGCTGGGATTACAGGTATTTTTTATCTTTAAATTAGAACCAGAAAGACAGACATTGACTATCAAAGACTTGATTTGGGTTTCAGACAGGTTTGGACTGCATTCTAGGATGCACCTGGGGGGCATCTTGAGGCACTCAGTTACCTAAGGCAGCCCGCCTTGGAGAATGGGTAGTTTTTACTTATTTTTTGAAACACGTTTCCTATGTCCAAAGGTAATTTAAAGAAAAACAATTTCACAATCAAGTTTTGGTTGTGTTGGCCCTCATGCAAACACCCACGCTGTCCTCAGAATGTGGCCTAAGGGCCATTCAATTAGAAAGCGCAGAAGATGAAGCTTACCCACTGGAAACAAAATGTTGCAAAATCTCTCCTGCAATGGTTTGGATATGGTTCGTTTGTCCCCACCAAAGCTCATGTTGAGATTTTATCCCCACCATGGCAACATCGGGGGGTTGGGGCTAGTGGAAGGTATTTGGGCCGTGGGGGTGGATCCCTTATGAATGGCTTGGTGCCGTTCTCATGTTAGTGAGTGAGTTCTCACTCTCTCAAGACTGGATTAGTTCTCCCAGAATTAGATTAGTCCCTCATGAGTGTGTTGTTACAAAGTCAGGACATCCCTCAGGTTTCCCCCTCTTCCACCTGTCTGCTTCTTCTTACTGTTGTTCGCCAGGTTGTAATGCAGCATGAAATCCCTTGCGGAAAGCCAGAGCCATGCCCTAGCACTTCTCAGCCTGCAGAACCAAGAGCCAGGTAAACTTCTTTTCTTTATAAATTACTCAGTCTCAGACATTCTTTTATAGCAACACAAAACAGACTAAGACATGGCCCTAGAAAAACAAACAGTGCTAACTTCAGAAGCTGTAGCTTCTTGCTGAGACAACTTGCCTTATTTGTTTATTCAGTGCCTTTGAGCACCTATTGTGTTGTGTGTGGGGCACTGTGCTGGAGGCTGGAGGTTAAAACATAAATGGGATCTAGTCCCAGATCTCAAGTCACTCGAGTCTAATAAGGACAACCATCCTGGCCCAAGCCACTATAGCACCTTGCCCTGACTGTGGCAGGAGCCTCCTCGCTGGTCCCCCTGCATTTACCCTTCTCTTCAGGACACAGGATGCTGTTTAAACATGCATGAGCCCACACCCCTTTCTGCTCAGTATCCTCCAACACGCCACACCTCACTCATGCCACAACCTCAAGGCTTCCATTGCTACTCTCTGACCCCATCTTATGCTTCTCTTTGCCTTGCTTGCTCTGCTCCAAGCACAGTGGCCTTTGTGCTTTTTCTAAATCAGGCCAAGCCCACTCCCACATCAATGGTTCTTCATTTACTATATTTTTGGCCAAGAATACTCATCCCCAGATGCTCCTCACCTGCTCAAGATTTAACTCAAATGTCATTCCAGTGAAGACTTCCCCAATGCCCTAGTCAGTATGACAGCTTCCACCCATGTGGGAGCCTCTATGTGCTCCATCTCTGAATTATTTTGTTTCATTGCACTCAGCATATGTTTCATCACTGACTCCCCTTTGCCTCTTTTTTTTTTTTTTTGAGATAGAGTCTCGCTCTCTTGCCCAGGCTGGAGTACAGTGGTGCAATCTCTGCTCACTGCAACCTCCACCTCCCAGATTCAAGCGATTCTCTGCCTCAGCCTCCCAAGTAGCTGGGATTACAAGTGCATGCCACCATGCCCAGCTAATTTTTTTGTATTTTTAGTAGAGACAGAATTTCCCCATGTTGGCCAGGCTGGTCTCAAACTCCTGAGCTCAGGTGATCTGCCCACCTCAGCTGCCGAAAGTGCTGGGACTACAGGCATGAGCCACCGTGCCAGACCATCCCTTTGCTTCTTGAAAGCAAATGTTTTACCTCTTTTGTGTCCAACGATATCCCCAGTACCTAGGATAGTGCCTAGCATATAGTAGTTGCTCAATAAGAATGTACTTATTTTTTGAATAAATAAACAAGTGACTGAATAAGACATTCAGGTAAAACAACCACCATAAAAATATTAACCAGGTATGGTTTTTTGAGAACACAGAGGGTGAATCCTCTTTGCTTTCAGAAATTGGGAAGAAGTGATTTTGTGCTTAATCTTAAAGAATAAGTAGTACTTGGCCAGGCTTTAAAAAGAGAGAAAAGCACTCAAGTAGAGGGAACAGTGTAAGCAAAAGAATGTTTTCATTTGGGAACATCAAGTAGCCTGGGTTCAATGGATGCAAATTGTCTGGGTACATAGGACATATGTGGAAAAAGAGTGGCATGAAACCAGGTTGGAAATACAGACAGATGCCAGATGACATCATAATACGGAGTTTTGGCTCTCTTCTTCAGGTGATGGAGAGCTACTGAAGCCTCTTAAGCAGAAGAGAGATCCAATTAGACTTATGTTTTAAGACCTCACTGGAGGTGGTATAGAGAAAAAAATTGTAGGAAAGGTGGGAATTGGAGGAAAAGAGAGGATGGATTTAAGAGATATTGGGAGAGTAAGCCAAAGGACTTGCTGACCCATGGTTGTGGAAGAAGAAAATGTCTTGAGCAGAAAAAAACTAGAATGACTCCCCATGTTTCTTCTCTGGTAATTGAGGTAAACATGTAAATTCACCCAATAAATATGTATTGAGAACTTATTATGTAGTAGATACTAATCTAGGCACTGGGAATACAGCTTTGAACAAAATTTTAAAAGCCCTAATTTTAGGACCTTACATTCCACTGGAGGACTGTCAGTAAATATATGAAGAGATAATGTAATTTCAGCCTGCGAGAAGCTTTCTGAAGAAGAGTAAAGCATGATAAAAGGATGGGGCACAATGTTTATTTTATGCAGGAGTCAGACTTTTCTGAGGAGGTGATGTTAGAGCAGAGACTAAGGGAGAGTGCATGAGAAGTCCTGGGGAGAAGATATCCAGGCAAAGGGGATAGTGAGCATATAGATCCTCTACTAAAACAAGACAGTCTTGTTCAACAAACAATGAAAAGGAAAAAAGCAGGCAGGGGCTGGATTCTTATAGCCTTGACCACCATAATAGTAAGTATGGATTTTATTTATTTATTTATTTATTTATTTATTTATTTATTTATTGAGATAGAGTTTGACTCTGTTGCCCAGGCTGGAGTGCAGTGGTACTATCTCGGTTTACTGCAACCTCCACCTCCCAGGTTCAAGCAATTCTTCTGCCTCAGCTTCCCAAGTACCTGGGATTACAGGTGCCCATCACCACACCCAGCTAATTTTTGCATGTTTAGTAGAGATGGGATTTTACCATGTTGGCCAGGCTGGTCTCTAACTCCTGACCTCAAGTGATTTGCCTGCCTTGGCCTCCCGAAGTGTTGGGATTATAGGTGTGAGCCATTACACCCAGCCATGAGTGTGGATTTTAATCTAAGTGTGATGGGAAGCCATTGGATGGGTTTAAGCAGGAGAGAGACATAATTTGACTTACGTTTTTGTGGTCATTTAAAATCACTCTGGTTCTGGGGAACAGAACAAATTTGAGAGACACAGAGGAAAAAAAAAGACGGTGGCTGAGACTTGGGTTGTCACAGTGAAAGCTGAGAAGAGGGTTGTCTTTTCATCTTTTAAGGATAGAAAAATTAGGACTTGCTGATGGATTGGATGTGGGGAAAAACAGGAATCGAGAATTACTCTTGGGTTCTTCACCTGACAACAGATGGGTGTTGGTTCCCTTTACCGAGCTTGAGAAGTGTTTGGGAGGAATAAGATTTAAGAAAGTGAAGGAGGAAATCAAAGGTTTTATTTTGGACATATTGCATGTGGAAAACCTTCTGAACACCTAAGAGGAGAGGTGGCTGGATACCCACATCTGAAGTTCATGGGTAAGGTTTGGGTTGAAATATAAATTTGAACACACTTGACATCACAAGCATGGATAAGATTACCCAGGGAGCTGTATATGGATAGGAAAGTGCACGTAGACCTGGATGGATCCTTGGCCACTCAAGATACAGTAGTTGAAGGGAGGAGGAGGAGCAGCCAGTGAAGGAGACTGAGAAGGAGCTGCTGGTGGGAGAAATTAAAGAGCATGGTGTCTCAAATGCCAAGAAATTGTTTCAAGTAGGAAGAAGTGTTCTTATGTGCAAAATGCTGCTGAGAGATCCAGTAAAATGTTGCCAGAAAATTGACCACTGGACATGGTAAAATGGAGATCACTGGCAACCTTGACAATAGCCAGGTTGGCAAAGTGGTAATGACAAAAAGAAGAAAGAATGGGAGGTAGGCAAGTGAAGATAAGGACTACAGACGACTTTCAAAAATCTTGGCATTGGAACTGTACAGAGAATGCAAATGAGACCTGGGTAGCAGCTGGGGGGAGTCAAAAGGATTTTACTTCATTTTTTTTTCTTTTGGAGCATGTTTATGTGCAGATGTTAAATATTCAGTGGAAAGGGGGAAATTAATGATGCGGGACAAAGAGGAATGAATTGTAGGCATCAAAGCTTTGAGTGGGCAGAAGATACAGTGCACAAGTAGAGAGAGGTTAGTCTTAGGAATAGGTACGACCTCACTCACTGGAAGAGGAGGAAAAGGAGAACATAGGGACTCAGGTGCTTGAAGTGTGGTGGATTTGGTCCTACCAAGAGAAGTTCTTTCCAGTTGTCCTTATTTTCTCAGCAAAATATTCCGCTGATAGTAAGGAAGTGGAAGGGCGCTGAAGTTTTGAGAAGTGGGGAGGAGATATGGAGAAGTAGCCACGAGATCAGGAGAGGAAGTGGGATAGAAGATGTGTTTGAATTGAGGAGCAATGGTGGCTGTCCACCTGAGATGTATGGTCTTTAATTTAAAGTGAGATCAGTCAGTCGTGTGTCTAATGTCAACCAGTTTAGCGACATGGGAGGCAAGTGTGAAGTAGGCAGTGAGAATCAAATGAAGACACTTTGGTGGAGGAAGATACTAGAGATGAAGAGTTCAGCTGGATGTGTGTTGGGTTTGAACTACCTGAGGAGATCCAGGTGAAGTTGTCTTGTAGACAGTTGGACATGAGGAATTTATGCTATAAATAAAGGTCTGGGAATCACTTTTAAAATCAAATTTTTAAAAATTTACAGAATGTTTCCTGTGCACCAGACACTGTTCTAAGCCAAACATTGTTCTGAGCACTGGGCACAACAGAGAACGTAAGACAGAATCTCTGTCCTCATATAAAGCTTGTGTGCTGGTGAGGAGGGGCATCATGAATAGTTCAGTCATTTCCAAAGAGAGAGATCTGCAGCCCAGAGGATGTGCAAGATGATCCCTTGAAATATGAGGAGGAACTATTTGAACTCACACTTACATTTTTCTTATCATCTTTAATATCTATTTTTATATATGTCTCATTCATTTTCTAAAATGCTAACACAGTAATACATATATTATTATAAAAATAAATATGGATATGTTCAGAGACACATGCTCAAAAAGTATTTACTGATAGAGATGCTTGATTAGAAACATTTGAAAACCACTAACCATGTGTGAGATAGTAGAAGATGAAGAAGATGATGAAGATAAGTCTCCCAAAATTGACATCAATAAAGATGTATATAAGAAATTAGATTAGCTCTCTGTAGAGCACAGTCTGTGAATTATTCCATCCTGGGTTAATGTTTTTAAGTGTTGAACCTTCCAGAAATGAGACCAAGTAAAAACATCAGGGAGAACCTTATAATGATTGTGCTGTCAAAAAATAGAACAGGCTGCCATATGACAAAGTAGACACATTCAGCAGAGGCAAGATGCCTGTTGGTGAGACAGGCTGTGGAGGAAGTCCTCACCAGGGCCCCACTAATTTCAGAGAGAAGATTGGACCACAAGACCCTCAAGTGCCTTGTAACTCTAAGCATCTATGAGTGTATGAAGAATAAGCTGGAAATTTGGAATTATAATAATCTCTTTATGTAAGGAGTTGGATTGAGGAAGGGTGAATCATAGCCTTGCATCTACAAACAGAGGGGTGATGGTCGGCCCGGATTATAGCCAAGGGAGAGCTGGAGAATGTGTCAGCATTTCCAGCTTGCTTCGTGGGAGAGGGTGTCTGAGTAGCAGATGTGAACATTTTGGTTTCTGTGGTTGGTATTTTCCTGTAGTGGAGAAGAGTGACTCATGAGGTCCACACAGCCAGATGAAAATCACCCTGGAGAGGCAGCTCAGAATAGTGGAAAGTTACTCCATGGACTGTTGTCTTCAGTGCTTGCAGGTGAAGAAACTGAAGCTCAGAGAGACTAAGCAAGTAGGCTGGAACCATCCAGCTGAGAAGTGGTGGAGATGGGATTCAAAGCCAGGATTATCTAGCTTCAAACTCCATGTTTACTCTGCTACATGGTAAATTTAAGAAATGCTTTAGGAAAAACTCAAAGGGGTGTAGATGATCAAAGAAGTAAGAATATATTTCTTTTCTTTTCTTTCTTTTTTTTTACTTTAAGTTCTGGGATTACATGTGCAGAATGTGCACGTTTGCTACATAGGTATACATGTGCCATGGTGGTTTGCTGCATCTGTCAACCCATCATCTAGGTTTTAAGCCCCGCATGCATCAGGTACTTGTCCTAACGCTCTCCCTCCCTTTGTCCCCCAAGCCCTGACAGGCCCTGGTGTGTGATGTTCCCCTCCCTGTGTCCATGTGTTCTCACTGTTCAACTCCCACTTATGAGTGAGAACATGCGGTGTTTGGTTTTCTGTTCCTGTGTTAGTTTGCTGAGAATGATGGCTTCTAGCTTCATCCATGTTCCTGCAAAGGACATGAACTCATTGTAAGAATGTATTTCTAAGGATACAGATTGGCTACTGTAACAAAGACAGCCAAGAATTACCAAAACCAAACATAGATTTAAACAAGATAGAAATATTTTTTCCTCATACATAATGGTCTGAGGACAGGGAGTCCAGGGCTGATATGACAGGTCCATTTTGTTGGGGCCCAGGTTCCATCTAACTCTTGGCTCTGCCATCTCTTATGTTGTTACCTTTATCTGCATGACTAAAGACAGTATAGCTCCGCGACACACCAACTTGGTCTGTATTTCATCTAGTGGAAAGAGGGAGAAAGAGAGGGAAGATGTACTTCCTTCTCTTAGATGTGACGCAGTTGTTGTACACCTTGCTTCTGGTCACAGCTCCTTGGACACTGAGTTATGATGGAAGCTGGGAAACGCCTTCATTCCAAGGAGCTATATGCCTTGCAAAATTCAAAGATTCTCTTTCTAAAAGGTGAAAGGGAAAATAGATATTGATAGGCAATCAGCAGCCTCTGGCACATTAAATTATATCTATTAGAAGAACAAGAAAAAAAAAAGGGTATTTTAGACTATTCGAAAGGAAAGGGAAGGAGGGCTCTCCAGGTCTGGGAAACAGCCTGGGAAAAGGCAGAAGAAACAGGCTCTTTTTAGGGAAGTCTTTGCAGCCAAGTTTGGCTGAAGAGTTTAGGAGTGCAAGGAAACTCTAAGAAACAAGACTAGAAATTTTTGTCATGGATATTCAATACCAAGTGAGGAATTTGTACTAACCTTAGTCAGCAAGAGAAAGTGATTGCAGGTTTGCAAGCAGAAAATATTACGATGAGGCTTGTACTTTACAGAGATTGTCCTAGTAGTTGTATGCATAGTGGGCTGGAGTAAGGCAAGATAGAAAGCTGGGTGGGATTGTGGAAAAACACTGGACTGGGGTCAGGAGATCTGGCTGCAAAACCCAGTGCTTCACTAATGACTACTGCATAGTGGTTAAGAGTCATGCTCCAGAGCTACAGTCCCTGCATTCATGTCTCATCTCGCCACTTAGTAGCCATGCCTGAAAACTGGAAGATCTTCAGAAAGTGCTTAGCATCCTGGGCACGTAGCAAGTTCTACCTTGACTGTTACCTTGAATAAGCCTTCTCTCCAGGCTGACTGCTTCCTGAGTTCAGTGTGAAAACTCCATGAGTATGATACAAATGTTTAACACTGGCTAAAGAAACCTGAAAATCACACTTTAGAATATTTTTCTTTCCGGTAGACAACATATTAATTTTGTTAAACTCACCTTGGCTATCCCAGAGCAAATTATAATGATTTGTTGGTTAGAGAAAAGAATTATATGCAAATCATATTTTACTTAATGCCAAAAAAAAAAAAAAATGCTAGTAGCCCAGGGCATTTGAAGCCACACTGCTGCTTAGGTACCTTCTTCTCTCTCCTGTCTTAGAAGAGGAATGGGGACTCCAGGCAACTTGCTAATCTTCTTAATCAAATTGGGAGTAGCTTTTTTACCATGGTCTTTTGGGAAAGCCACTAAAAAGATCCCTAGGTCCAACTATGCCTCCTAGAGATAATTTCTACTTCTTGGGGGCATTTCTGGGGACTCCTGGCTCCCAAGTTCCAGAGAAGATTGCTGTGCAGAGAGGCTATTCTCCTATAGCTCAAAGGGATGGATACACAGGACATGATCAGCCAGTCTGATATTGCTTAGTCCATATCATGGATTATATGCCTCCCAAATTCATATGTTGAACTCCTACCCCCAATACCCTAGAATGTGACCTCAGTTAGAGACAGAATCTTTATAGAGGTAATCAGGTTACAAGGAAACCATTAGGGTAGACCTTAATTACAATGTGACTGATGTCCTTACAAAAAAAGAAAATTTGCAAACAGACACACACACACAGGAAGAACATCATGTGAAGATGAAGGCAGAGATCAAAGTAATGTTTCTATAAGCCAATGAATGCCAAAGATTACCAGCAAAGCACCAGAGGCTAGAGGAGAGTCATAGAACAGATTCTCTCTGACATCCCTCAGAAGGAAGCAACCCTGCCGACACCTTGATCTTGGACTTGCAGCCTCAACAACTGTGAGACAATACACTTCTGTTATGTGAGCCACCAGCTTGTTACAGTAGTCCTAGCAATCGAATGCAGCCCCGCTCAACAGAAGACGAAATGACCAGCACCTGAAGTGCCTGGCACATATTAAGTGTTTGAGAAATATTTGTTGAATGAAGGAATGAATGCATAAATGTATGGTTTTGCATGAATGAATGACTTCTCCCCTCACCTCCTCTCTTGAGGCATGCTCCCTCTGTGGTAAGCTGTGCTGATGGCACCCTTGCTGGAGAAGAGGGAGGGAAGAAAGGTCATGAGAGCAGAAAGAAGCACCTGCCAGCAATAACCCACAGTTCCTAGAAACTCTCCCCAGACCACGGGTGCCTGGGACCTTGGCCCGTCCTGTTACAATGAGGGAAATTCACCTAAAAGGGTTGAAAACCTACCAGTTACTGTTATTTATTCTTTGTGCTAAGAACATATTCAAGTCTATAAATTTACTTAGTTTTTAAAAATCAGCAACATAGCTTAAAATCTGTTTGGATGAATTGAGGCTCAAAGGTAACCTCTGGTGTGTATTTTCAGAGCAGTTTTCCACTTCATCGTGAAAGACATTTGAGTTTCTGGGAAAATGTAATCCATATGTTTCTGGGTCATTTATCCTGGAAACCTTGGGAAGACTTGCTTTGTCAGCACCAAGGGAGGGAGAAGAAATGCAGGAGACTTGCAACCCGTTCTTTCTGAGTGAGTACGTTTCCTTTTGCTAGCTTCACCCTCAAAATCCTTCCATTCAATCCTAACCTCAGTTTACCCATCTGCTGGATGAACTCATCACGGATCTTCTGTTTAAGGGCACAGCTCCATCTCTTAACTCCCAGACATGCTTTGAATGAGTTCACACCAAGGCTGAAGGGACCCAGTCCCCGGCCGGACTCTCATTTCCTAAACAGCAGAGCTTTGCCTTGCTTCCCTTCTCACACCCAGCTTCCCTGATGTATCTCTTTATGAAAGGCAGTAAAATAATTTCTTTTAGTGTTTGGGGTACAAATAAAATAAAGTAAAACACAAGCATGTAAAGAATTGGCTGAGATAAGGACCAGCTTCATGTTATTAGGAACAAAACATCCCATGCAGATCAGAATAAGAGAGTTTCATAATAAATACTTGCCTGTCTCCTGTTCAGAGAAATGTGAAGCTCTATTCCAGGAAAGCTTCAGAATATATGAACCACATGGGACTGAGCCCCTTCCATTCAGTGCCTCTTAATGACCGGCCTCTTTACTTGGGATTTGTTTGATTCCGTTTGTTTATTGCATTATGTATGTAGGTAACTTCATAAACTCCCAAAAAGCCCATAATTGATTTTAAACAGCAAAAGAAGTTACATGATAATTTTGCCTTTGGTTTAAAAACATTTTATTGGCAGAAGAGAGGGAAAGAAACAGCTTAGATTAGAGACCAAAAACCTATCAATCTTGGGACAAATTAAAGAGCCTGAAGAAATAAATTGCAGAGCTGGCTGACTCAGCTGTCACAGCAATGCTATAAATCACTTGCGGACAAGGGGCATCACAGTTGCCCCTTCATGAGGTGCAGTCTTGGGTCTTCTGCGTCTTAGCTCCTACATCAGTTACTCAACCTGAACCACAAATTCCGCACCTGAGAAGTTAAATCATAGTAAAACTTCTGTTCTGATCCACAGAGGGGAAGAGTAATTTGAGTTAGTGAAAGTTCTGAAATGCATTTTTTAACATCACATGCCTTGTATTGAATTAATTCCCATTCCTCGTTTCACGATGCATTGTTTTAATTTGTCTTTGGGAAATCTGTTCCATGCTTTCCCTTCCTTCCACTTTTCTTTCTTCCTTATGTGTTTCCTCCTCTCTCCCTTCCACACTCACATTGTCTTTCCCTACCACCATCTATCCTAACATGTTTAATATATATTTTTGCATGTGTGTGTGCTTGCAAAATGAATACTTTTTTGTGCATATGCATTTTAACTTTTACAAATTGTATTATGTTATATATCTCATGATAATACAAGCTCAACACTTACCCACCACTGTCCCAATTATGGAGACAGACTGCCTTCGGCAACCCAATCCACAAATAATACCACCATGAACATTTATTCATTGATTCCACAAATATTTAGGAGAGAACCTGCTGTGTTCTAGGTGTGGTTCGAGGTACTTAAAATGCATCATAAAATAAAACATAATAATTCCTCTACTTTTGGAGTTGACAGTTTAGCAGAGGGAGATAGAAAATCAGCAAAATGACTTAAAATAAGTAAATTACATAATATGTTAGAAGATGATAAATGTGATGCAGAAAAATAACAAGTAGATCAGAATAAGCAAGATTGGAGGTGTGGGGAGTGGGTGGGCAGCAATTTAAATAGCATTACCAGGGGAGTCTTTTGAGCATAGATGTGAAGGAGGTGAGAGCAGAGCAATGGTGCCAGTACCTGGGGAGAGGGAGTTCCAGGGAGGGGGAACTGCCATTGCAAACGCTTAAGGCTAGAACGGGCCTGATGTGTGCAAGGCACAGCAAGCAGCCACGTGATTGGGGCACAGGGAGTGAGGGAGAGGGCCGTGCCTTACACCCTCTATCCTCCTTAAAGGACTTTGGTTTTTATTTTAGGTGGGGTATCCTTGGAAGGTTTTGGGGAAAAAAAACAAAAAACATGTCATGATCTGATTTATATTTTAAAAGGATCACTCTGGCCACTGTGTTGAGAAAAGACTGCATTCAAAGCATGAAGAAAAGCAGGCACTCTAGTTGGAAGGATTTTGTAATAAAGCAAGTAAGAGATGATGCTGGATGAGATCAGGATGCGGGTAGTAAAAATGGTGAGAAGTGGGCAGATTTTGGACAAATTTTATATTTAAAACAGCTAAAGTTTCCCAAAGTTCTGGCTCTACTTAGAATATAGAAAACCGCAGGAGTACATTGCTCTCCTACTAACAGTGAGAAAAATCTGGATAATCTACAAAATCATAACTTTTCTTAAGCCCATCAGAGAGCTGAGGTCTCAAGACAACCAAAGAAATTGAATTTCAAAAATTGACAGGACTCTCCTAGGAGAAATGAGATACACAGACTGTTTCATTTTTTTGGCAATGCATAGGGAGAAAAGGTGGCTGCCAGAGAAGTGAGTAAGAAGAAAGCTAAAATGTTAACAAATTCCTAAAGACTTAGTTTGGGCTCATGTATCAGGAGCTGTAGACACAAGGGAAGCTCTCTCTGTCAAGCTCTTCATGGGCCTCTAACAGGGGCTCATGGAGACCGAAGGCAGGGTAGGAGACCAGAGACAGTACCTCTCAGTTGCACAAGTTTGTAGGAAGGGATCAAGTACCATTGGAGAAGAGGTAACAAGCACTACATACTTCCCCTAACCGTTCTGTCATACAAAGCTAAAGTCTTATGCCACTGGGGAAAATGCAGCAAAACCTTCTCTGAAGAGCTCCTGGGGAGGGGTATAAGGAAAACTCATCTGCCTCTGGGTGAGACTATATAAAAGCCTCCTTCCTGGCCCCTGTAACCAGGCAAAGATCTACTGCTTCTAGGGGAAGAATAGAAACAAAAACAATCTGCCCCTAGAGAATGAGCAAGGAAATCTCTTGGCCCTAGGATCTTGTACCAAAACAAAGCAGAGTTCTGCTACTTCTGGGGAGGGTACAGGAAAAATCTCTCCTACACACCAATAGGAGACAGAGTTTGGGACCATGGGTAGTAAAGGGAGAGGAAGAAGCCAAGGTGCACAGTTTCTACCTAAGACTGAGGCTGGGCTAGAAAACTTGAGAATGTAAGAGGACCAAGAACAGGGAAAGCAAATCCCTCCATGGAACCACCATGCAATGACAGTTGAAATCTGAGAGTGAAGCAAAAGCAGAAAAATGTACTCTAGTATCCAAGGCCTCCCACTGAGCAAGAGCTAAAGACAGCATCCCACCAGAGGAATCCGAAGTCTGTGGTACACTACAAGTAACGATAGCAGTAACAAAACCCAAACCTATCTCAACTCAACCATACTAACAGCTTGACCGAAGAAGAGGCATGGCCATTTCTGGGCATGAATACCATTCACTTCAGCCCCTACTGTTCTTCAAACAAATGCTTGGCATTCAGTAGAAATATGAGACATAAACAAGAAAGGGGGGAAAACGGTCCAACGTTAAGAGATAAAGCAATCAACGGAGACAGCTTAGAGATGCTGGGATTATCATAAAGGGACTTTTTTTTTTTTTTTTTTTTGGAGACAGAGTTTCACTCTTTTGCCCAGGCTGGAGTCCCATGGCACGATCTCGGCTCACAGCAACCTCT
>NW_016810965.1:314392-320301 GCF_001698545.2 Rhinopithecus bieti | reverse complement strand
AGACAGAGTTTCACTCTTTTTGCCCAGGCTGGAGTCCCATGGCACGATCTCGGCTCACAGCAACCTCTGCCTCCCGGTTCAAGCGATTCTCCTGCCTCAGCCTCCCGAGTAGCTGGGATTACAGGCATGCGCCACCACCCCGCCTAATTTTGTATTTTTAGTAGAGACGGGGTTTCTCCATGTTGGTCAGGCTGGGCTTGAACTCCCGACCTCAGGTGATCCACCTGCCTTGGCCTCCCAAAGTGCTGGGATTATAGGCGTGAGCCACCGTGCCCGGTCACAAAGGGACTTTAAAATAACTATGATTCATATGTTGAAGGTGCTAATAGAAAAGGTAGACTATGCATGAATAGATGGAAATGGACCATTTCAGTCAAGGGAAATAGGATTAGCATTATTCCTTGAATAGTTATAGCTCATTTCTTGTGGCTGGAGGAGGGGCCTTCATTCTATTAGCACAAACCGCCTCAACTATCAGAGAAAAATATCAGGGTTCAGCTAGGAAGGAAGGACAAGGGAATGACTTTTAGGTAGGCAACCAGCAGCAGTATTGGAGGGTACACATAGAGCATGGAAATCATTGCTCTTTACAGGACACTTTTCGAAGACCTAAGGAAAACTCTTTTCTTATCTTACCTCAACCATCTAGGGGTATGTATGGGTCATAGTTAGGGGAACATAAGAAAGGCTGGCCACAAGGACATCAAAACCACATCACTGATTTCCCTGGACTGAGTCAGATTTCATCATATAGTAGATGGACAGGACAGGCTTCTAGAGACTTCAGGAAGAAACAGAGGAAGGAGGAAAAATTCAAAATGAAAATGAAATCAAATAGAAACACTGGATGGGAAAGGGATCAGAATAAACAGAGCTGAGAGGAGAAACAAATGGACTGAGAATACAGTAAAGGAGAGGAAAAGAAGAAAAAAGACTGAGCAGAATTAAAACCAACTTCAGTGTCATTGTGAGTTGTATCAATTAGGATAACTGCAAATAACAAAATCTGACTATAGGGACTTAAACAATGAGTTGCTAGTTTTATTTATTCCTAATATGAAGTTTGGAACTTGGCAGTTGCTGACACAGGTTCAGAAGTTCAAGGATGTCAAGCTTGACAGTTCAGACAGCTGCTTACATAGGTTTAACAGCTCAGTGATGTTGCTCTTACGGCTGACATCTTCACCACTGCAAGATGGTCGTAACAGCTCCAGCCACCACATCTGGGTTTTAGGCAGAAAGAAGACACAGTAATGCCAGCTATCTCTGTTCCCTTTATCAAGAGAGCAAATGCAGTGTCAGAACCACCTCTCTACAACAGTATCCTTCTACTTACTGGCCAGATGGTGGCACAGTCATCTTTGACACAGTTAGGTCTACCAGCAAACGAGGGTGGGAAAAGCAAGTATGCATCTGGGTCCATTTCTTCTGCAAAATTCAAGTTTTGTTAGTAAGAAATAAGGAAGCATGTGATATTGGATAGACAATAACAACACAGTCTACTCTTGGGTTTTAAGTAAGACAATGTATGCAAAACAGTCTAACATCACATCTGCCACAAGGTGCTCAATAACTGTATGTTTATTTAAAAAAAAAAAAGCTGAAGAAAGAAAACTTTGAGATGGAAGGATAAGAGATAGACTGTATATCAGAGGTCAGGTTCCCACACTCCAAGAGTGACAAATTAAAAGTTTAGATATGATTTTATGAATCCTTAACATACTCAGCAGAGACCTTGCCATCCATTTTAAGAGCAGTATTAACAATTGGAGGGGGTGGCTGTCCATATCTCTCTAACGGGTGGGATGGTTATTATAAACTATGAGAGAAGAAAACGGGCCAGATGCAGAGAAATAGCAAATGTCACAGGAAATAAGCAAATGCAGAGATCTCTGGTTCTGAAGAGGACTTTGGAGAGGTGGAAGACAAATCATGCACAAAGTCTGTAAGTGTGTTGTATATACACACATGTGCACTGTATAAATAGCTCATGGTCTGCCAGGCCATTCTTCAGAATTGCAATACAGGAGAGGTTTCCATGTACCACATCATAAATTGTCTCAACATATCCCTTCTATCAACTTCAGAAATTATTTCAATAATATTAACTTTGTTGCTTTTATGAAATGTTAAGGATATATTTTACCGTCTGTGTCTGCATAGTCTGAGAACTGACTTAAACCTTTAGTTCCTTATCAAAGACAACCAACTAGTATAATATATTTAAGCTACTTCAAAAATTCTGTCCATCATCATAAATTCTTTTTTTGATGTTTCTGAGGACAACAGTTGTGAATCATGATTTTCATGTCCCTGCTTAGTTTCTTGAGGCTGTGTGAAACTACAAATTGGAAGCATCACAGACACAATGAATACGTGTCCTTTTCCAGGCAGACATGCTTAATCCCCAGTACCATCTCCTTTTCTACAAAATGGAAGCTGAAGGAGCAGGTAGCTACAAGAAAGCACTAAAACATTACTGTAGGAGTACTAGTTTGGACAGCATATATTTAGTGGCCATCACTTTATTTCAAATAATTGTTTATGTAATTGATATTCTGTTAGGGATCTTAATTGGGTTGCAAGCCAAAAAGTATGTTTTAAAATGATTTATTTCACTATGGATGCACTATAGTTAAGTTAAATACCGTAGCTAATTATAAACATACAACATAGGAATGTTTCACTTTGAACCAATCCTTCTTTACAAAGGAGGGTTGCTGTGTTAATTTGAATACATGCTTTGAGGCTTTAATAAAGACCCCTAAATAACAGAAGCTTGTGCACTCTCATGTAGAACTTCAGGAAGGTAATCCAAGGTTGGCATGGCAACTTCACAGCCACTATGAACCCGGTTCCTTCTAATGTTGTTGTCCTGTCATCCTCAATGTGTGACTTCTACCTCATGCATGCATTAGGCTGCCATAACAGAATACCACAGACTTGGTTGCTAAAACAACAGAAACTCATTTTCTCACAGTTCTGAAGGCTAGAAGTACAAGACCAAGGTGTCAACATAGTTGGTTTCTGGTGAGGTCTCTCTTCCTGGCTTTCAAATGGCTACCTTCTCACTGTGTCCTCACATGACCTTTCCTCTGGGTGCCTCTTCTTAAAGGATACTAGTCCTATTGGATTAGGGTCCCACATTTGTAATTTATTTAACCTTAATCATCTCCTTATGGGCCATATCTTCAAATACAGTCACATTGGGACTTACGGCTTCAACATATAAATTTGGCAGGGACACAATTCAGTCGATAAGACAGCCCAAGAGAGCTGCTGTAACTGACCCCACCATCCACATTCCAGTCAGAAAGCAAGGGAAGGACCCAGTTCTTCCCTTTAACATGCCCTTACAATGAGAGAATGTGTGAGAAATTAACACACATCTCTTTCACTCAAATCCCATTGGCCAGATCCTAGTCACATGGCCATCTTTAATTGCAAAGCAGGCTGCGAAGTAGGTTTTGTGGCTGAACTTCCACATCCTGGCTTAAACTTCTATTTCCATCAAAAGGAGAGAAAAGATGTTAGGAGATATATTAGTCCATTTTCATACTGCTATAAAGAAATACCTGACACTGGCTAATTTACAAAGAAAAGAAGTTCGATTGGCTCACAGTTCTGCAGGTTGTGTAGGAATCATGATGCTGGCATCTGCTCAGCTCCTGGGGAGTCCTCAGGAAACTTTCAATCATGGCAGAAGGCAGAGGAGCAAGACATCTTACACGGCTGGAGAAAGAGGAAGAGATTTTGAGGTGCTATACACTTTTAAACAACCAGATCTTATGAAAATTCAATCACAATAATAGCACCAAAGGGAAAAATTTGCCCATAATCCAATCACTTCCCACCAGGCCCCCACCTCCAACATTGGAGATTACAATTTGACATGAGATTTGGGTGGGGACACAGATCCAAACCATATCAGGAAATAACCAGCAGTACCAGTCACAGAAAGGTTCTATATTCTGGTGTAACATGTCAGCATCTCAATTTTGTCCTTTCTCTCCACTGTGCACTTTCCTTTTGTACCCCTTTCTTTCACTGCCAGATTATTGGTTCCACTCAGTGCAACCTGGGAGGAACATGGTGCATTCTTGTAATGGAACAAGACTTGGATGCATTATTATACCAAAGGTCCCTCTCCTTCTCTCTTCAGGGATGAGGAGATACGATAGGGTAAAGGGCGATGCCATTAGCCATATAATGGTACTTAGAGAAGGAAGCAGGGTCAAATAAGAGAACTTTTGGTTGGAGACATTAGGACATTGTGTCTGCTGGTGGGAATGATAACCTTTAGTTCTATTTTTAAAAATCTCCAGCAAGAGCAGAACTTTTGTGGGGGGGAGGATGTTTAGAGGCTATTGACTTCCTACATTATTTCACTCTGAGCAACAACTGGCTCTTGCCTCTTACTTCACGTCTCTTAAAAGTAGAATATCTCCTTCCCTTAGCATTTTTAATCTGGCTCTTACAAAGTTGTGCAATTTCCTGATATTTCTCCTGTGGTAATCTGGCCAATTTCTGCTTTGGGGGACTTTCCCCTGTTGCTTTAAGGTTTCCCAAAAGCTTTATATTAGTCTTGTGCTCTTCCGCTCCTTTATGGGAACATGTTGTTCTGGCACTCGTGGAACAGCTTTTTCAAAGTGCATCTTGTCACCTTGGCCCCATTTCAATCAACAAGCATTTATTGAGTGCTTTTCTTGCTCCAGTGGTGTTCTAGATCATGTAGAATACAGACATTAAAAACTTGGAGGTGTGAAAGGACCTAAGAGATAACCACTCATTTTCCAGGTGAAGAAACTGAGGTCCAAAGAACAAACAATCTGCCCCAGGGCCATGAGGCTATTTTGAAGAATAACCTGCTGCATTCTCTCATTTCCTGTTCTCCTTAGAGTTTATCTTTGATTGGAAGATGAAATCATATGGAATAATAGGGCATCCTCTCTGAGTCAGGCATCATCTTTTCAATATGTTACGTAATTGGTATCATTCCCCCTAAGGACTTAATAATAAGATTACTTTGTGAGAATGTGACGAAACAAAAACAAAAATTACCTAGGCAGTTACATACAATGTTTATAAGAAGACATATAAGAATATTTACAATGTAATTATTCATAATAGCAGAGACTAGAAACAGCCTAAATGCACAAAAAAGGAGATAGTTAAGTTGCAGTTATTTATACAATGAAATATTACACATCAATAAAACTGAATACACTAAAAAAATGTATATTAATAGTTACAAATTGATGGATCTAGCATGGTTCAATTTATTCAGACTCATAAAACACAAAATTGTACTACATATGTTTATGGATGCACACGTATTTAGCAAAAGTATAAATAAGTATGGAAGTAATGAATACAAAACACATGATGCTTAATATATGCCAGGCACTGTTTTAAGCACTTTACATACCTTAACTCATTTATTCCTCATAACAACCTTATAAGGTAGATACTTTATTCTCATTTCGCAGATGAGAAACTGGACATAGAGAGGTGAAGTAACTTGCCCAAAGTCACATGGAAAGATCATCCAGGACTTTCATTCACTCAACAGAGATTTAGTAAGTGCTCTTTTTTAAGGAGGTAGATGGAATGGTGAACAATGTCGACACAGTTCATATTCAGCCTCTGAAATCTGACTTTTTTTTTTTTTAAGTATTTAGCTTTTTTAATTCAGTGTTTTCTAAACTTTCTTGACGATGGCACCTGTTTTATAGTAATGCCTATTAACTTCCAATAGTACTATGTGCTCTTTCTAAGATAATTTAAGTAGAAGCCCTATTGCATCCTAATGAGAAATGTTAACGTATACAAGTCTGGGCACTGTGGTGGCAGGAAGAAGGTGGGGGTGGTGATGGGGGGTGGGGTGGGGGATAAAAAGATGAGGTCTA
>NW_016810965.1:274406-314086 GCF_001698545.2 Rhinopithecus bieti | reverse complement strand
GGTGATGGGGGGTGTGGTGGGGGATAAAAGATGAGGTCTATTCATCCAGGCACTGTACAGAAAAAAGGCTGCCTTAATCTGCACACTCCAGCATTCAGTCCATGAAGCAGCACTATCCCAATTGGGATGGTGGTTGCCCCCAGCCTATCATGGTTGGAAGACATGAATCTCTATGATTACCCAAGAAAATCCAGCTCTGTTTCCAGTTCACTGAGGAATATCCTGCTTACAGGTTACTTTCCCTGCAGATTTACTGACCAACAAGATAAGTTATCATTTTTATTGTTTATTAAACTGCATTCTAGTTTATAGTTCAGTCTCTAGTGTGTTTTGGTAATGTGAGTATATTCTGCAATGCCAATACTTACCGTAAGGCCCTATCTAAATGAACTAATAATCCAAATTCTGAACTTACAAAGCTAAAGATCTTATTCTGGAACATCAGGGAACTGATGATTTTAGAGACCTCTAGGAGAGCAGCTACCTAGGGGGTCTATGTTACTTTTGGCCTTCTTTAAACTGCTACATGTATCTCATTTTATTTTCCCAACAACTCTGTGAGGAAGATATCACTCTTCTCACTTTACAGATAAAACATCAAGGCTTAAAGGGAATGTCTTGGGAGGGAGTCACAAAAAAATGTAACTAGTTGTCATCTTTGGGTAGAAGGTTCTGGTGATTATTACTCCCTTCTTTCTACTTTTTTGTGTTTTGTTTTAAAATAGTGAACTGAAATTATTTTTTAATCATAAAAGATGGGATTTGTGTTTTATTTTTTATTTTCATTTGGGAAACAAAGAAACAACTACATGTATCCACTGTTTGAAATCCTTCAAACAGGATTTCTGCCTCCAAGATGCTTGGAAGTCTTAACATGGGCCTGTATACAAAATGGTATCCTCTGTCCACACAAGCAAATTAAGTAGAAATGGAAGAAAACACGCTCTATGCTCAGTTTTGGATCTCAAGATGTGTCTGTGTTGTACAAGTTATAGATCATACCCTTTCAGGTGCCAAGAACAGGCCATCTGATAGCTTGTGTCTCCATGCAGTATCATCTTCAACTTTTACAGCTATTTGCTCACTGCCCCTTAGGGCAAAGGGAGCTATTTATGACTGATTATGATTACCTAGGATCTAGTATGAGAAGCTCACAGAACAAATATGGAAGCTAAGTGAGGCTTTTTAAAATCATAATCCAAGAAGAGAGATGATGACTAGCTGCTCCATAGTGAGTACCAGGAAGTAGAAAAGAACCAAAATGCCTTCTGAGTAATGTAGAGTGAAGCCAATTAAATGTTGACCTGGGGTATGGAGGAAAACTGGGGATTTCCTTCTCTGGAGGCCTCTTAACAATAAATACGTGACTATCTAGCAAGATTTGTTTACGTGATTGTCCTCATAAACCCAAAGAAACAGACTCAATTGATTTCCAATGTGTGGTGACAGAGAGTTTATATTTTACTTTATTCTAAGAGGAAATAGCAACTGGTGACCAACCCAATTCTTCCTCTCTACCCTTACTTCCAATGAGTATGGTATGTTTTATATTTCCTGGCTGTGTCTAAAGGCTGTAGTCTGTAGAGTCCAAGTTATCCAATGGTTCAGGGACTGAAAAGGAAACCCAGGTGGAAGGAGTATGGGGATGTGACTCTCCTCCTCCAAATCCTTCCATGGGGTTTTCTCTGGAGAAAGATTACTTTTCCTAAATTTGCACTGTCCAATAGAGTAGCCACTAGCCATGTGTATTATGTACATTTAAATTAATTAAAATTAGGTACAGAAGTTTTAGAGAAACAGGAAGGCGAACAGGGAGTCCTGAGCATAGACCATCTCCTTCCGTGCATCTTTCAGCCATGTTGAAGATTAGTAACGAAAGGTATCGATTGCCTCAAAAACACATGGTGAGATTTTTCTTTTAAAATAAATCTTTTCATGTGTATAGAAAAATGTTTAGATACACACAAAATTACTAACAGTGCTTACTTCTGCGAGGGGGACAGGAGGGTCACAGAAAGGGGGGAACAAGCAGGGGAGATGGAGGGGCTAGGAAACATTTTGCTTTTCCCGATATCCACTTCATGATTGCTGAAATTTTGTCTTTGATGAGGATGCCTTTATTTTTTAATGTGAGAAAACAAGTATAAAGATATTTAAAAATAAACATACTACTCCAAAATTCTGGCCAATCTCATTTTTTTTCCCACTGAGAACAAAGATTATAAAAAATAGTAAGTGAACGTTTCAGAGGAAATCTTGTCTACCTTCACCTGCCATATGTTTTGTCTGTCCAAAGCAGCTGGCATGGCATTGTTTACCCACAGTGTTTGCATGACTTCAGTTGGCTTCTTGTATTGGGCTCTGCAATTCTAAAATTAGCACACAGCTAGCTGGGGACTTTTCCCTCCTTCACCCTTCAACACTAGAGGAGCAGAGATTTGCTATTCCCTGGCAATTTTTGTGGCTTTCAAGGACTAACTCTTGGTCTTATTTAGGAGTCAAATTCACTGAGATACAGAGTTTGCTCTTTATAAATATAGTCAAGCAGAAATTGAAATGTTCTAAACTAAGTTTAGCTGGTCCATTCTGTGGCCTACAAGAACTTGACCCTAACTTCTAGCAATGTTTAACCAATAGGTTTTATCATTCCCTTTGTCAAGTTGTCTATTTTTTTCTTATTTAAATGGAATCTGTGGAGTTGTGTAGCTCAGAAAATGATATTCTGAAATATTTTTTCTCAACTATGCATCAACTTTCATTTGCATTTGGCTTTTGATGAATTGTAATGTTCCATACTATTAATGTTCTATAATTGTGTGAGCCAATTCCTAGTACACACTGGCTGGAAAGCCTATATGCCAGTTTTAAAAATTTTTGGTGGTGGATATGGGTCTCTAACTATACTCGTATGTATTTCCTGTGAAAGATAAAGGAGGAAGGAGCTGGAAAAGGTGAAAGGAGACTTCGATTTCAATTAAAGGGTAAAACCTGTAAAAAAAAAAAAAAAAAAAAAAAAAAAAGCAAGCTACAAGGAGAACTAGATAAGAGGAGCTTTCACCTGCAGTGCAGCTTAGAGAGTTTCTGCCAGGTGGATGGGGAATCCTGAGCAAAGCTGTCTATTGGAGAAGCCCATGTAGGGCAGGAATGGCTTGACTCTAGTACCCACCCTAGAGATGGGTGCCAATTCCTACAGCCATTGCCAGGGAACAGCCCCCAGGAAGCATGGCCCTGGTGTGAATGCCTCCCAAAGTGCTGGGATTACAGGCTTGAGCCACCGCGCCCGGCCTTTAAGAAAAGAATTTTCAACCCAGAATTTCATATCCAGCCAAACTAAGCTTCATAAGTAGAGGATAAATAAAAGCCTTTACAGACAAGCAAATGCTGAGAGATTTTGTCACCACCAGGCTTGCCTTATGAGAGCTCCTGATGGAAGCACTAAATAGGGAAAGGAAAAACAAGTACCAGCCACTGCAAAAACATACCAAATTATAAAGACCATCGACACTATGAAGAAACTGCAGCAACTAATGGGTAAAATAACCAGCTAGCATCATGACAGGATCAAATTCACACATAACAATGTTAACCTTAAATGTAAATGGGCTAAATGCCACAATTAAAAGACACAGACTGGCAAATTGAATAAAGAGTCAGGACCCATTGGTGTGCTGTATTCAGGAGACCCATCTCATGTGCAAAGATATACATAGGCTCAAAATAAAGGGATGGAGGAATATTTACCAAGCAAATGGAAAGAAAAAAAAAAAACAAAAAACAGAGGTTGCAATCTTAGTCTCTGATAGAACAGACTTTAATCCAACAAAGATTAAAAATAAAAAAAGACTAAGAAGGACATTACATAATGGTAGAGGGATCAATACAATAAGAAGGGTTAACTATCCTAAATTTATATGCACCCAATACAGAAGCACCTAGATTCATAAAGCAAGTTCTTAGAGACCTACAAAGAGACCTAGACTCCCACACTATAATAATGGGAGACTTTAACATCCACTGTCAATATTAGACAGATCAATGAAACAGAAAATTAACAAGGATATTCAGGACTTGAACTCAGGTGTGGACCAAGTGGACCTAACAGATATCTACAGAACTCTCCACCCAAAATCAACAGAATATACATCCTTCTCAGCATCACATTGCACTTATTCTAGTTATGATCACATAATTGAAATAAAGCACTCCTCAGTAAATGCAAAAGAACGAAAATCATAACAGTCTCTCAGACCACAGTACAATCAAACTAGAACTCAGCATTAAGAAACTCACTCAAAATCGTACAACATCATGGAAACTGAACAACCTGCTCTTGAATTACTACTGGGTAAATAAAGAAATTAAGGCAGAAATAAATAAGTTCTTTGAAACCAATGAGAACAATGACAGAATGTACCAGAATCTCCGGGACACAGCTATAGCAGTGGTCAGAGGGAAATTTATAGCACTAAATACCCACAGGAGAAAGTGTGAAAGATCTAAAATCAACACCCTAATATCAAAATTAAAAGAACTAGAGAAGCAAGCACAAACAAGTCCAAAACCTAGCAGAAGACAAGAAATAACTAAGGTCAGAGCAGAACTGAAAGAGAGAGAGACACAAAAAAACCCTTCGAAAAATCAATGAATCCAGGAGTTGGTTTTTGAAAAGATTAACAAAATAGACTACTAACCAGACTAATAAAGAAGAAAAGAAAGAAGAATCAAATAGTCATAATAAAAAATGATAAAGGGGATATCACCACTGACTCCACAGAAATACAAATTACCATCAGAGAATACTATAAACACCTCTACACAAATAAACTAGAAAATCTAGAAGAAATGGATAAATTCCTGGACACATACACCCTCCCAAGACTAAACCAAAAAGAAGTCAAATCCCTGAATAGACCAGTAACAAGTTCTGAAATTGAGGCACAAATTAATAGTCTACCAACCAAAAAAGGCCCAGGACCAGATGGATTCACAGCCAAATTCTACCAGAGGTACAAAGAGGAGCTGGTACCATTCCTTCTGAAACTATTGCAAACAATAGAAAAAGAGGGACTCCTTCCTAACTCATTTTATGAGGCCAGCATCATCTTGATACTAAAACCTGGCAGAAACACAACAAAAAAAGAAAATTTCAGGCCCATATCCCTGATGAACATCAATGTGAAAATCCTCAATAAAATACTGGCAAACCAAATCCAGCAGTATATCAAAAAGCTTATCCACCCTGATCAAGTAGGCTTCATTTCTGGGATGCAAGGCTGGTTCAATATATGCAAATCAATAAATGTAACCCATCATATAAACAGAACCAATGAGAAAAACCACGTGACTCATAGATGCAGAAAAGGCCTTTGATAAAATTCAACACCCCTTCATGTTAAAAACTCTCAATAAACTAGGTATTCATGCGACGTATCTCAAAATAAGAAAAGCTATTTATGACAAACCCACAACCAATATCATACTGAATGGGCAAAAGTTGGAAGCATTCCCTTTGGAAACCAGCACAAGACAAGGATGCCCTCTCTCACCACTCCCATTCAACATAGTATTGGAAGTTCTGACCAGGGCAATCAGGTAAAAGAAAGAAATAAAGGGTATTCAAATAGGGAGAGAGGAAGTCAAATTGTCTCTGTTTGCAGATGACATGATCGCATATTTAGAAAACCCCATTGTCTCAGCTGAAAATCTCCTAATGCTGATAAGCAATTTCAGCAAAGTCTCAGGATATAAAATCAATTTGCAAAAATCATGAGCATTCCTATACACCAATAATAGACAAACAGAGAGCCAAATCATGAGTGAACTTCCATTCACAATTTCTACAAAGAGAATAAAATTCCTAGGAATACAACTTACAAGGAATGTGAAGGACCTCTTCAGGGAGAACTACAAACCACTGCTCAATGAAGTAAGAGAGGACACAAACAAATGGAAAAACATTCCATGCTCATGGATAGGAAGAATCAATATAGTGAAAATGGCCATTCGGCCCAAAGTAATTTGTAGATTCAATGCTATCCCTATCAAGCTACTATTGCCTTTCTTCACAGAATTAGAAAAAACTACTTTAAATTTCATAGCGAACCAAAAAAGAGCCTATATAGCCAAGACAATCCTAAACAAAACGAATAAAGCTGGAGGCATCATGCTACCTGACTTCAAACTATACTACAAGGCTACAGTAACCAAAACAGCATGGTATTGGTACCAAAACAGATATCTCAAAATATCTAACTCATTTTATATAGACCAATGAAACAGAACAGAGGCCTCAGAAATAACACAACACATATACAACCATCTGTTCTTTGACAAACCTGACAAAAACAAGCAATGTGGAAAGGATTCCCTATTTAATAAATGGTGTTGGAAAACTGGCTAGTCATATGCAGAAAACTGAAACTGGACCCCTTCTTTACACCTTTGACAAAAATTAACTCAAAGTGGATTGAAGACTTAAATGTAAGACCTAAAACCATAAAAACCCTAGAAGAAAACCTAGGCAATGCCATTCAGGACATAGACATGGGCAAATACTTCATGACTAAAATACCAAAAGCAATGGCAACAAAAGTCAAAATTGACAAATGGGATCTAATTAAACCAAAGAGTTTCTGCACAGCAAAGGAAACTATCATCAGAGTGAACAGGCAACCTACAGAATGGGAGAAAATTTTTGCAATCTTTCCATCTGACAAAGGGCTAATATCTAGAATCTACAAGGAACTTAAACAAATTTCCAAGAAACAAAAAAACCATCAAAAAGTGGGTGAAGGATACGAATAGACATTTCTCAAAAGAGGACATGTATGTGGCCAACAAACATGAAAAAAAGCTCATCATCACTGGTCATTAGAAAAACGCAAATCAAAACCACAGTGAGATACCATCTCATGCCAGTTAGAATGGCAATCACTAAAAAGTCAGGAAACAACAGATGCTGGAGAGGATGTGGAGAAATAGGAACGCTTTTACACTGTTGGTGGGAGTGTAAATTAGTTCAACCATTGTGGAAGACAGTGTGGTGATTCCTCTAGGATCTAGAACCAGAAATACCATTTGACACAGCAATCCCATTACTGGGTATATACCCAAAGGGTTATAAATCATTCTACTATAAAGACACATGCACATGTATGTTTATTGTCACACCGTTCACAATAGCAAAGACTTGGAACCAACCCAAATGCCCATCAGTGATAGACTGGATAAAGAAAATGTGGCACATATACACCATGGAATACTATGCAGCCATAAAAAAGGATGAGTTCATGTCCTTTTCAGGAACATGGATAAAGCTGGAAACCATCATTCTCAGCAAACTAACACAGGAACAGAAAACCAAACACTGCATGTTCTCATTTATAAGTGGGAATTGAACAATGAGAACACATGGACACAGGGAGCAGAACATTACACACTGGAGACCGTCAGGAGGTGGGGGGCTAGGGGAGGGATAGCATAAGGAGAAATATCTAATGTAGATGATGGGCACAACAAACCACTATGGCATGTGTATACCTATGTAACAAGCCTGCACATTCTGCACATGTATCCCAGAACAAAGTATAATAATAAAAAAGTAATAGCAAAAGCCACAATTGTTTTGCACCAACCTAATAGAATAATGTTTTACCAAATAGATATTTCTCTGAAGGTATTTTTAAATGAGATTAACATTTAAATCAGTAGACTTTGACTAAAGCAGATTACTCTCTGTAATGTGGATGGGCTTCATCCAATCTGGTGAAGACATTAATAGACAAAGACTGACTTCCCCAGAAGAATAGGGAATTCTGCCAGCAGATGGCCTTTGTGCTTGAACTCCAACATTAGCTCTTCCCTGGGTCTCCAGCCTACCAGCCTCCATAATTGCATGAGTCAATTCCTTCAAATCAATCTCTCTCTCTTTCTCTAAATATATACAGAACTCCCCCACCCTCAACCATCACCTCAGCAGGTGCTGACAGCTTGCCTGACAGTGTGTAATCAGTTCACCCTAATTTATTCTCAGTCAGGTTGCCATTTAGGGCAGTGTAATCTGAAGCAAAAATTTTGATTTCTACCAAAACTGCTTTCAAGATTTTATTCCCTTACATTATATTCTATCCAAACAGAATATGGATCCTGTTTTCCAGTAGAAGTATGCAGAAGTCAGGACCATTCTGAATTTTTAAACTTCCAAAGTATAAATGACCATCTCTTGATGAATAGTGACATAAAAGTTTGAAAACTAGTTATGGTAAAAGTACAGAGCAAAATATACACCTCTTGGTCCATGGCAGGGGGTACTTCCAGTTCATATTTCTGATTTCCCCTTATTTCAACAATTACTACTAGGCCTTTGCACAGCCAAGTAAATCAGTGCTTTTAAAACTAGGTTTCCCCAGCTTAAAAAAAGTGAATTTTTTTTTCATTTGTACTTTTAGTAAAATTCATTTAAAATGACTCAATTTTCATTAATAATGTTTTCTGTGTTTGCAGCTCAAAGAACAGAATGAAGCAGGAGTCTGACTGTTGTATATGAAATGTGTGCTCTGTATTCTTATAGGGTTTCCCAGCTCCATTTAAAATACAGTTTCAAAATACTGAGATTACAATTCATTAAGTATTCTTGGAGGCATAAAGTAATAATGTTTTAGTTAGGTTGCTTTCAGCTACAACTAACAGAACACACCCACTAAAAGTGGTTTTAAACAAAAATGACACTTAATAATCTTACAAGAGAAGAAGCTGAGAGATAGGAAGGCAAGGCTGAGTTTGGATTAGCAGATCAATAGCATCATGAAGAATAGAGCCTCTTTCCATCTCTCCCCTCTGCAATCTGCAAGCTTGGCAGCATAGATGCAAAAGTACTGCCACATTCTAAGTGACACATTTACACTCCCACAATATTTGGAAGAGAGAAAGAGGTTTCTTTGCAGGCATCTTCTTCTATTAGGAAAAAAATATTTCCCAGAAGTTCCCCAGCTGACTTCCCCTAAGTTCCCATTGGCCTATATTGGGTCACATGTGTGCATGTTCTAGCTGCAAGGGAGGCTGGGAAGTGAATGCATCCCTGGCCTCTTCCAGAAAGGAAGAATTGTGGAAGCAAGCAGCCAACTGGTCTACCACACAGAAGTTGATATGATCAGAGCTTCTTAGAGCAAAGTGATTAAAATTCTGCTCCTCTACTTATTACCACCCTAAACTTCAGTAAATTACTTAGCTACTCCACTATGCCTTAGTTTCTTCATCTGCTGTGTGAATTAAATGCATGTGGGAATATATGTAGATTCCTTTTCATCATATCTGCCACATGGTGTTAGGCATCATTATTTGAACCTCTAGAGTCACAGAGGGCCTCCAGGGGGTCTGGGGTCCATGCAAATGCTTGGCTAAAATAATTGACTGACAAGTTAGATTTAAGGCCTTAATGTTGAGTTTGTATAAGACTCTAACCACTACTGTTATATGTAATACTTCAGATTTACTACTGATTATTGTAATACTGTTTTTAAAAAGGCTTTTAGTTGGCAGCCTGGTCTATTAAATTTATTTCTGAAAGAGCTCTTGGAGATAGAAAAGTGTCAGGATTCTATGAGAAAAGCCAACCTCCTCCACATGTCTACCTACTCCTCTCTCATATATCTACCCTTTTTATTTCTACCCTGAATTCCTTGGTCTGTTCTCACCACATCTTCAGAGGAAAGAGTGGTGCCACACAGTCTTATACTGCTCTCAGCTCTGTTTCACCACCTCCTGGCTTTGAATTTTCAGGAAGAGGGCATCAATGAGCTTTTAGGATTTTCCTTTAAAATTTGATACATTGTAGTGTAGTAGTGGGATGGAAATTGGCACAGCTATTTTTGACACTTCAAATATTTGATAACATCTCTAATCCCTTTTCCCTAGCAAATTCACTTCTACAAATGTAAGCAACAAGTAACAGAACAGGTAATGTTCCTAAAGCATTCCTTGCAGTAGCAAAAATTTTGTGGACAACCTAAATGTCCACTAATGGCAAATATGTTAAAAATTAGAACATTTCCATATTATAAAATTTTCATATTGGAATTTTTTAAATATGACGGACAGCTATACATACCAACATGAAAGGATACTCATAGTATATTGTCGGATATGAAAACAATAAAATATGGACCATTGTTTATCACATTGTATCAATTGTCTATTGCTATGTAACAAACCATCCCAAAAAATTTAGTGATTTTAACAACAATCACTTATTTTTTATGATTTTGTGGGTTGGCAATTTGGGTTGGGCTCAGCTAGGACAAGTCATCTCTGCTAGACATGGTGTTGGCTGGACTTACTAATATATGTCCCTAAATCAGGGACAGCTGGGAAAACTCTTTCTACCTGGACTTTCTCTCATCCTCAAGGATAAAAGCAGAAAAAGCAAATCTTGAGCCATGGCTTGGGATTGCCACAATTTTATTTCTACCAATTTCATTTTTTCTTTCATTTTTTTTTCTGGTACCTTCCCATTCTTTTTTAAAAAAAAATTTCAACTTTTATTTTAGATTCAGGTGGTACATGAACAAGTTTGTTACATGGGTATATTGCATGAGGCTGAGGTTTGGGGTATAAATAATCCTATTACCCATGTAGTGAGCATAGTACCCAATAAACAGTTTTTCAACTCTTGCCCCTCTGTCCCTTCCAGTACCCTCTAATAGTCCCAATTGACTATTGTTCCCATATTTATGCCCATAGGTAAGTTTAACTCCCACTTATAAGTGAAAACATGCAGTATTTGGTTTTCTGTTCCTGCATTAATTCCCTTAGGATAATGGCCTCCAGCTGCATCTATGTTGCTGCAAAGGACATAATTTCATTCCTTTTTATGACCACATAGTATTCCATATCATTTCTTCCAACCTCTATGAACAAACCACATTGTCAGGCTTGCCTAGATTCAACGAGTGGAGAAGTAGACCCCACCTCTTAATGGGAGCTCTGTGGTAGCTGTCATCTAAAATATATGCTTATTTTCTGGAATGTGCACTTCTCTGTAGTCACCTCCACACTGAACCAGGGCTAGCCTGACTGACCAAAGAATATAGTAGACATGATGATGTATGACTTCCAAGTGTAGATCGTTAACAGGCATTGAACCTTCCACCTTGCTCTCTTGGATCACTCTTTATGGGGAGTCAGACATCACTCCATGAGGACATTCAAGCAGGCTGTGTAAACCCACGTGAAGAGAAACTGAAGCCTCTTCTAGAAGCCGGCACCAACATGCCAGCCATAGGAGTGAGCCATCTTGGAAGCAGGTCCTCCAGCCCCAGTCGTGTCTTCAAATGACTGCAGCCTCAGCCAACATCTGGCTACAACCTCATGAGAGTCCCCAAGCCAGAACCACTTAGTAAAGCCACTCCCTGACTCCTGATCCACAGAACACTGTGAGAGGTAGTAAACAATTAGTGTTATTTTAAGCCACTGAGTTTTAGAGTGATTTGTTATGCAACCTTAGATAATAAATACAAGTCGGAAATAATCTGTGGCATAGACAGAAAAAGATTAGCCCTGGAAACTGGGGATAAGCGTTTGTATGTGTGAACGTTTGAGTATATATGAGTGTGTTGTTGTTACTGGGTACTAAAGGAGCAGGTAAATTTATTCTATTCACTTGAGGTATTTTTTCTTCATACTTTTGGCTTTTTCACTGAGAATGTTTGACTTCTATAATTTTTTAAATTAAAAAATAATTTCTCTTGCTATCTCAAAGCATTTGTGTGTACACATGCATATGAGGAAGTAGTGTGAGGAAAGAGGTACAAACACATTTGAGGGCCTTTAGCGGCCATCTGGCATAATTGTCTGCCTATAGCAGTACGACATGCTCAGAACACCAGCACAGGCTCGGTTTACCAAGACGAATGCTCTCAGACAAAGTATAACATTGGGACAAAAGCAATAATGCACCGCAGTGAGGCTGAAGCATCCGTTTTCCTTTTAAATGAAATTTTCTCAAAAAGACAACATCCAACCTAGTCACTGAAATGCAATTAGTACTTACAGCTGGATCTGGTTTAGAGCACGAAGAATCTGTTTGAAAAAACAAACACAAAATGGGGTCCAGCTGTCTGAACCAGTTTAGAGAACTCCACATTTAAAAAGAAAATGTTTTCCAGTTGCTTTTTCACGGCAATGAAGTTTTGAAAATCAGCCAACCCAATTAATTAGTCAGTACAATCAACCAGGTCTTCTCAAAATAAGAAGTCTAAAGGATTTTGTCCCCTGAAAATAGAGGTAAGTGTCATTATATTAATAGTATCTTGGGATTTTTTCCAAAGTCTAAGATAACTTCAGAAATTTCTTCGTTGAGAAAAGAAGTCTGGAGTGCCTTCCACATTGTTCTTTCCATTCATGATATTTATTATTGCTGTTTTTCTTCATTTATTAAGTGTTGACAGTGTCCTCAGGGCTGGAAACAAAATCCTAGAGGAGGCTACAGCCTTTGCCTAATAAATGACAGCTTGGTTCTCTTCACCATGACTGTCCCAGAATGTACAATACTCCGTATTGCACAGAGCCTCGGAGGAGGTGGTTTTACTTCAAAGTGAAATGTCCTTAATTCTTTTAAAAAGGCATGAAATAAAGAAATGTGTCATAAAGGTGACATCTTCCTGACCCCTAGGAACCAGATTGCTGAAAATGGCTAAAATTTATAACTTAGTGAAAAGTTCAAATCTGTATGTTCCTCCTACCCTGATGAAAAACTTAAAGGCATTGCAAAGAAAATCTGATTTTCTCGATGCAACAATTCATTTCATTTATCCTCAAGTCTGTTAGCCCAATCTCTGGCCAAAAATCTCCTTCAAGACAAGATCAAGTGAGAAACCTTAGGCATAAAGATAGGAAAAGATGACACTTCCCCGAAACAGCAAGCTGAATTTTCCTAAGAACTGTTTTTAGAAGGAAACTGCAGCCCCTGCAAGCAATTTGGGATTTGTAGAGGGCAGATTTGAGAGCTGGATGTTGGATTTGTGTGCCCAGCTCCAAGACTCACGGTGATTTTGTGCAAGCCACCACATCTTTCTAGGCCTGGTTCTCTTCAATGACATGATGGAATAATTCTATGTCAACAAAGCACTGCAAAACTGTTTAAATGATGACAAAAGTATACAGCAGAAATGCTAGCTACAGAGATAAGATACACGGGTGCACACTTGATTGGATTGACTCCTTGGCAAAGCCCCTTAATATAAAATTCCTCAGGGAATTTGCCTGTTTCCTTGAAAAATCTAGAATGCAGGAATATTTTGTTTTAACACTGGTTTTGCAGACTAGGCAAACACTTGATCTATACACTTTCTAAAATGAGCACTAGATTTATTTTCACAAGCATTTTATACATAGGTATAGCAAAGTTTATGGAAAAAACTAATTTAAAGTCTAATCCAAATGACTGAAAATTGGAGGTTGAGGATGGAGAGTTCCATTCTGGCTGAGGACAGAAATAAAAAGCCAATAGGGGATATTAAAGATTGTATCAGCTTTCTGAGCCGCTGGATTACAAATGACTCAAAGGTGTATCTCGTCCTCTCTGAACTATGGTATGCAAGAGTCCGACTACACCAATCAAAGAGTGACAGGGAAGAAGACGAAAGCAAGAGAGCAGAGACCTGTCTCAGGTGGGCTGGCATCCCTGTGCATGTGCAGCCTGTTTAAAACAGGGTGATGGCCGGGAGCAGTGGCTCATGCCTGTAATTGCAGCACTTTGGGAGACTGAGGCAGGTGAATCACCTGAGGTCAGGAGTTTGAGACCAGCCTGGCCAACATGGTGAAACCCCATCTCTAATAAAAATAAAAAAAAAAAAAAAAATAGTCATGGTAGCAGGCTCCCAGCTACTCGGGAGGCTGAGGCAGGAGAATCACTTGAACCCCAGAGGCAGAGGCTGCAGTGAGCCCAGATCCCACCATTGCACTCCAGCTTGGCAACAAGAGCGAAACTCCATCAAACAAACAAACCACCAAGGTGACTAGAGGCTGAACAGCCACCCTCTTCATGTCCTCCAAGTCTTATCACACAGAATCCAGTAGGCGAGAGGAGGCCCTTTTGCTTTTTCAGTGCAATCCCCCAGTGCTCAGGTGAGGGGCCTGGGAAAGGATGTTCTCCACCCTGTCTCACCAATCTGATTGGTCAGGGACTCCTGATATCGCCAGTCAGATTAGTCAGGAACTCCCGATCTCACCAATCGGATTGGCTTTTACTCCTAATACGAGGATTAACTTGGCACCTTGGGGGAGGCCAGGAGAATGGTTCAATATTGCACTTTCTTGGTGGATCGGAAGCTACTTCCTAATATGGACAAGAAAATAAGTGTTTCCTGGCTCTGCCTCAATGCAAATAAATACAATCCCTGTGTGAATAAATTATCTCGGAGGCATTCCCAATGTTGTCCAACACATGCTAACCAGAACCCAAATTAAGATGAGAGCCGGGGAGGGTGTGGCTGGTGATGAGTCACAGTATTTTCGCAAATTCATCTAAAACACAAAGCAGGCAAACTCCCCACTTAGAGTTTTTGTTCCGAGTCATTTTTGGAGGCTATGTTGATTGTTAGAATTTGGAACACATTTCTTCCCATAAACTGATGTTCTAAATCTAAATGGTGTTTGGTTTCCCAGAGCTGGCCACCAGAAACTATTATAACAGTACGGTTTCCACTTGGCCCTATCGTTTTCACGGAAAATGAATTACAAAATCGAACTTGAAAAGCCAGAAGCCTTTATTTTCTGGTTCTTCCCCATCTCTTCCCTGCGCTGTAGAACAGCGCTCCCAGAGGCAACAGAAAGTGGTTCCTCTGAAAGGAGGACTCTGTTACATTCTCTAGACCACAATTATTTGCTAATTCTCTACATCTGCACAGGGAAAACTAGCTCTGTATGTGAATAAAAACATGTGAGTACCTCTCAACAACTATTTAAGAAACTCAGGTTCCTTAACTGACCTGAATTGAGAGAAAAAAGATTATCTCATTCAATTACGCATGTCTCCATTCAGCATTTTTGTTTTATTTAGAATGTATTGTGCAGCAGGCAGGCCTTGGACATATAGTTGTGGACAAAACAGACTTAGCTCCCGACTTCATGGAAGCAAACCTTGTTTAGGAGGGAGGGGTCTCTGTAAGTGGGTAAATTATAAGTTAAATACATATTAGGCAAAATAGGCAAATAAATAATAGACTTACATGTAGTATCAAGTGCTACAAAGGAAATGAGGGCAAGGGATGGGGTCGTGGGGTGTCTCTAGGAAATGACTTTTGAGCTGTGACCTGAAAGATGAGAAAGAGTTAGTTAGGCAGTAAGAGATAGAGAGTCTGTGTGTGAGAGAGAAAGGGTAAAGACCAGTCCAGGAACAGGAAAGCCTGTGAGATGGAGAAGAGCCGGGTGTGTTAATGACACTGCCAGCAGTGGTGCATTCTGTGGTCCAAGTACACTGAGAAGGGAGCGTGCTGAGATAATGCTGGAGAAGTGAGCAGGGAGCATGTTAAGCCAAACCTAGTGGCCACGCCAGGGGTTTTGTGTTTCCTCCTGAGTGCAGTGGAGAACGTTGATGCCTCTAGATAGGCTAATGGCATGAGCTGACCTACTTTTATTTTAAAAGTCTAATTCAGCTGGAATGTGGAGTGCAGATTTGATAGAGGGACGAGGTGCAAGAAGGGAAGCAGGAAGATTTATGAAGAGACCACTGCAGAAATTCAGATAAGAGCAACAGAGGCTCAGACCATTGTGGGAGTGGAAACAGAGGGCAGTTATTGAAATGGATATAATTTTGAAGGTGCAACTGATGGAACATACTTCATGGATTGGATGTGGGACTTGAGGGATGGGCCCTGTAGAGGTGACTCCCAGGCTGCAGCATTTGGATGGATGAGATGGGGAAACATGAGGCGAGGCAGGAAGAGAAGATGATGAGTTGGCTTTGGCTGTGTGGAGTTTGAGGTGGCTATGAGACACTGAGAATGCAGTTGGAAGCTCAGAAGAGAGTCTGAGCCAGAGATACAAATATGGGGATCGTTGGCAGAAAAACAATATCTGAAGCCTTGCGGTGAGGCTTTGGGCTCCTCACTGCCTTCCCCACTTGTAGGTACACGTGAGCACACTAAGGTTTACCATTAGAGGAGAGAAAGGAAAGCAACTAGGTCATAATGGTTCAAAGAAACCATTTTCTCCCTCCTGTTAACATAAATTCATTTTCACCCTAAGCATCTCATAAGAGTGAAAATGGACATGAGAGAAAGCTAGCTCAGGTTCTGATTTCTTTATCACAATTAGAAGATGGAAATGTCTCCACTATCATTTCACATTTCTGAGATTTAATGTCCCTTTAATGCATCCTCAAAATGCACCAATAATGAGGAAGTTTTCTCTGCATGGAACTGGGTATGATACTTGTGACTTTTCCGGGACACTAAAAATGAGCCATTCTCCCCTCTGTGGTGAAGTTATGTTTGCTTCATAATGACAAAGATTTTAATTATAGCTGGACATTTCTGCTGAGTTGGAGCCTCTCTCCTGAAAATCCCACACCAAATGGAAGTGACACTCTAAATCCATGGAGTTTGAGCAGACTCAGGTCTTCATGCTGTGGGCTGCCAGGGAATGAGTAATCCTGGCTTTGGAAAGGGCACACTTGTAAAGCTACATTAATACGCCGTGCTTTTCATTCATGACTTCTCTTTGTTTCCAGTTTTAAACTGTCAGCTGCCTTGGTTACATGACCATGCAAAACACCAGATTTGGGAGGTATGTGTGTGTGTTGTCAATCTCGGAATGGATTCAATTCTTGGAACCAAATCAATCAGTGCTAATCCGGTTGCTCGCAGATGAGAAAGGAGAAATAAAATCCATCTACCTTACCTTTCTGAATGGAAAACTCCAATGCTTACGACAGTCCCCAAATCTGCCATCATTGTTTCCTGTTGGTGAAAAGCCATGAAGCAGATGAGGAGCTTGAAAGTCTCTATTACATCAGCTCCTTTCCAACATTGTGGTTTTTCATTTCATGTGATAAGGTTGAAAAGGCCCATTTGACTGTTATAAATTACCCTTCCTCATCAAAGAACTCCAAGACTGGAGTCCATAAACATATCTAAAAACTGAACTTAGTTATAAACCTCTGGGAGAAAAAATGAAATGATAACTAAATGCCCAGACTTTTTTGTCCTTATTATCATAACTCCAGTAAATAAGTCTTTAGTCTCTGTTAAGAATAAAAAGCTGACCAACCTCAAGTGTAAAGGCTCATGCAGCCTTAGGGCAAAATACCCCCAAAGTATCGCCAAATAAATCCAAGGGTGATAAGAATGTGCAACTGCCCTGATGTCACAACTCTTATGTTTATGAAAACAGAAAACTTGAGCCCACTGGAGGGCATCCTTTTGGCTTCTAATTAACTGTTTTACTTTTGTTTGATCAGATGCCAGCTGCCCTGGGTAACCGCCATGACACAAGAGAGCTAAGTGCTAGCAATTGAAAATAAAGATTAGGGGTAGAACCAAAAAGAGTCAGAAGTGTGACCTTAGGACTGAAAACACATGTGCTGACTTCATCTCACCAGGCAGAATTTTCCAGGTTGGTAATTGTGCCTCATTCACTCTGTGGATTATTGATTAAAAGAAACTTGTAGCAGCTGGCTCCGAAAGTCAAAGGGACAAAGTGGCAATCAGTCCATGACCAAAATGCACACAGAGGCCAAGGGATTTGCAGTGTACTTCCTTGTTTGTAAATCAGAGTCACAGTGGAGAGCTGAAGGCACCGCAGCCAGCGGCACCACCTGTAATTAGGGAGCCACAAGTACCTGGACTCTATGTGTCTTTCTTGCATGTTGCACATACATAAGATAACACCGAACTCCCGACTCACATCTCTGGAAAGAGACTACTTAATTCACTAATTATTCACATTTCTACTTAGAATCGAATTCCCAGAGCTAATCGCTTATTTAAGCAAAATCTTTGGCCATCGCTGGAGCTGTCAGCCCACAGAAGTGCTTACGCAACCAGTGGGAAAAGCAAAACTCAGAAAAGCACACTTCCAGAAGCGCAACGTTTACATTTTCAACTAGCTGGGTCACTTTGCAGGAACGACTTAATCTCTCTAATCCTCAGTTTCTTTATCTATATAATGGGAGTGATAATTACAGGATTCTGTTGAGAATTAAATGAAATAATGCAGGTCAGGTAATTACTACAGAACCTGGTAGGCAGTAAGCACTTAATAAATGTTAGCAAAGATGCTGCAGCCGCTAAAGATGATGATGATGGTGATGCTGAAGAATGAGCAGAAGAAATCCTTATTTAAACAATCATTCTATATCTTTAGAGTTAAGAGTCTTAAATAGTATCAGCCACAAACTTGCTCAGTCTTTTTCTTTGTCTGCAAACATTAGCCAATGTTCAGTTATGAGCAATACTGCCGATAGAAAATCTTTGAAAGTTTTGGCAAGGTATTGGAACAAGTCAGGACTACTTATTTGCCTGATATAGATTTTGGTGCATGCCCCTTTTCATATTCAAAAATAAAAGATGCCCAGGATTCTAGGGCCTGTCCAGTCAGCAGCCCCTGCCTATTTAGCATGATAATGTTCCAGACCTAATGATGGCCTGAAGGTGTGGTGACCCTGTGTTTATTTCCTTGTTGATTTCCCTTCTCTGGCTCCAAGATCATTTTCCCATTGCCCACAGGAAACAACATCTAGGGGCGAGGTAGGCCTAACTTGGCAACCCTAAAGGTGAACAAAAGGATCTTGGCTTTTGGCAAAAGCAGAAGGAAGTTCAGGGGCGTCTCAGCCCCATCCAAACCAGAATAGATTTGTCACTGATGCATGCTGCTCTGCAGGGGACCACTCTCCCTCTGAGCTCCCCATAGCTGCTCTCAGTTTTATGGATCTGCTCTACCCAAAGCCTTGCAGAAGGGGCAGGGGATGCCCTGGTTAACCCCTGCATGTACAAAGGTGGAGCAGTTTTCATGCATAGCTGGGACACAGAATACTGGAAAGAGAAAGAAAAATTTCCTGAGCTACTGCTAAGCCAGAAAAGCTCATCTCTCAAACGGACTATCACCTGAGACTTCACACAGCTGGGAACTGATCTGCAATACAGCAAAGGTAAGATGGCCTAGTTCCTCTACAAGGTAGAATCTCATACCATTTTTTAAAAAGTCACCTCTGCCCACTCAGCCCCCAGTTCTCACCCCTATCTCTCTTTCTCTCTCTCTCTCTCTCTCTCTCTCTCTCTCTCTCTCTCTCTCTCTCTCACACACACACACACACACACACACACACACACACACCCAAACTGAGGAGAGTCTAAAAGATGGAAAATCTAGGTGTGTCTTTTTGAAAACACTAGAAAGGCCTTGGCATTTCCTCTCTTTATGCCCTATTTTTTTCTGCAGTGGCCCTCATTCAAAGCTTATTTACTTTGACAAATGAAAACGACTTGCCAGACAGATCAGTAAAAAGGTAAGTAATCCCACTAACAGTAACTGGGTTTATGCTACATTATTCTTTATCGGTATTTAAAACACATTCACACACAGACTTTGTTTCATTCCACAGTAGGAGTAGGTGTTGCATTGTAGTTTTACCCATGAATAAAGAGGTTGAGAGAAACTGTGACCTGCTCACGGGTGTGTAGAGTTGTGGGTGACCAGCAGCACATCCTGTCTTCATTCCCATCTCTTTTCAGTAGAATGGTGACCCTACTTTTTAAACAAAATTCCAGACTACATTCTTGGCCATGTATTCTGACAAATGGTCTGATGAGAGGATGGAATTTTAGAAATTGGAACTCTCAGGAAAATCCAGAAATAGATAGCCACAGTATCCTGTACAATATACCACCTTGTCATGCATTCCTGTTTACTTCCATTCCTGGGCATTGAATTCAGTTCAACAAATGTCGATGAACTGTGTTCCCTGCTCCAACACTGACTGGGTCATATGTCAGGGCGTGGTGCAAGTCCTGTGCCCAAGGAATGCAGAGGCAGTGCAGAGTAGGATGGCGGGGTGGGGGGCTCCCCTAAAGAGGTGAGCTTCAAATAAGCTCAGCATAAAGAGTGGACTTGGATTGAGGGAGAGCATTCAGATACACAAATCCCCCGGGAGGAATTTGTTGAGTGAACATTTACTTATATCAAGTCCATGGTGGCAGAGCTGAGGGGCAAGGAGCACAGCCTGAGGAATTAGACTGTCTGGCCTTGACTCTTGGTTCTACTTCCCACTAGCTCTGCATCTTGGGGTACCTCAGTTAACACCGCTAACCTCACCTTGCCAATATGTAAAATGAGAATGATGGTAATACATCCCTCATAGGGTTATCTTCAGCTGTAAATGATTATGCATGGGAAGTCTTTCCTGATGCATAACAACTGCACAATAAATATTAATACTAACTATTGTGATGACCATGTGCCTGGCTCCAAGGGAGATGCAGGGAATACAGATAAGAGGAGGCCTACCCTCAGTGTAATCAAAACGTCATGGGTTAGTTGTGTGCAGCTAATGACATGAGGTGTGATGCATGCTCTGGAACCACGAGGGTGGAATCTTTTAAGTCTGTGTGAGTTAGGGTTGGGGTTCTGGGGGGACAGGGAAGGGGGCAGAGGTTTCACAGCAGAGGCCCTATGTGTAGGGCGGTAGTATAGAACAGTGAAAAGAGCTAGACAGATCTAATTTTGAATCCCAGTTTCCTCCTCTATTTACGTATCTATTTATTTCTATATTAATCTATATGTATTGAAAACCGTAAATTCATACTTCCAATTCATACTTCCAATTCCAGTCCAACACTCCCTTTCTACATTTGTAACTCCCTTCTCTAACATTCATCAGAAGCTAGCTCCCATTTTCCTTAATATATTATATGCTTATTCACTCAATCCCCCAAATGTCATCAACTGCCATCATGACACTGTCCCCTGCCCCATGCAGATGCCCTCTGCACCCTGCTTAGGCCCTGACGCTTTGTTCTGGGCCGCCCTGAGCTGGCTCCTGGAATTCTGGAGCTACCATATGTCTTCCACACCCGCACCGGTGCCTACTTTGCTCAGCCCTATGTAATGTCTTTAAGGACTTTGACACACGCTATACATTTGTGTATGTACCTGTGTTGCCACTGTCTTTGGTGGGGGACAGAGCTATCTCCTCCATACAGGTAGGGCACATGTCCTCAGCATCAGGCCTGAAGAAGCCAGGCTCATTCCATTCATTCTATTCCACTTGGTCTGCTGATCTATATGGATGTGGGCTGCTCACTGTATGCTTGGGGTAGTAACAACATTTCCAGGGGTGAAAACTACTATTTGGGCAGTCACTGCTCCTTTTGCTTCTCTGTCAAGTCCTTGTCTAGGTTCTCCATTATTCATTTACTTAACAACAGATATGAAGCGCTTACAAGGTAACAGGTGCTTCGTTAGGGTGGGACATAGAGATTTAAAACCTTAGTCACCACCCTGAAGGAACTCCCAGTCCACTGTGGGAAGCAGACAAACCATAAATTTCAATTCCATGTGGCCAAGTGCAATGAGAATCTACACAGCCTGCCATCGGAGGGCACCTAGCTCAGACTGGGTGGTCACAGAGGGGATACCCAAGGGGAATCCTAAATGGGCAGAGATTAACAAGGTAAAGACTGACTAGAAGAGGGGTAAAGGGAATGATGTGCAGGAAGGATGAAAGAGTGTAACGGATAGAGAATTTCAGGAGCTACCTCGGGGTGGCTAGTACAGGGCCAGAGGCAAGAGGAGGAGCTGTCCAGGCAGGTGCAGGCTGTGGAGGTGAGCCAGTGGTGCTGGATTTTAGACTTTAGGACAAGAGCTCTGGAGCCAGACTTCTGGAGTTCAAATCCTGGTTCTGTGACCCAGGATTTGTTGATCTATAGCTGTTGAATCTTCGGCAAGGTAATACTCTGCCTCGGTTTCCTTCACTGTAAAACTAGAGACTGTAATAGTAGTCACCTCATGGGATTGACATGATTAAATTCTTCTTTTACATAGTGTACACAAAAATGCATAGCATATGGAAAACAATAATAACAAAGCTGTTATTTTCCAGCAGGTGGATCAAAAAGGGGTTAGGGCACTGGCGAAGCAGAAGCACCCCAAAATATAATGAATTAATTAAAAGACAGAAATTTAAAAGAATAGATTTTGGCATTGTAAAAGAAACTCTGAAGTTGTTATCTTGAGTAAAATCAGAACCTTTTGGATTCATTTTATGCCTTACTGTTGCTTATCTTTTGACATATTTTGGGTTAGAGGCACCATAATTTTTTTATCGTTTCAGCCTCCAAAGGTCCCAGCATTGCCCTGTATGCTAAGGTGACCTCCTCTCTTCTATTGGTTTTTCATTCACCATGATCTGTTAGGAGTGGCCATTGTACACACTCAGTGGGTTTCAGGCCAGTAGTAATTGTCATGATTGTCCTGACAACCCCAAATCTGGAGGGAAACCATCTTGAAATTCAATTATCACTAAAGCAATTCTGCACCCTGAATGTGTTCAAGGGGATAGGAGGGCAGGAGTGAGGGAGTTTTTGAAACTGTTCTGAAAGTCTCTTTGCCATAGGACTTAGTAACCTTTCTCCAGTGGCCTATCAGCCCCCGTTGTTGGAGCTGTGAGGCAGTTCTCCCTCCCCACAGTCCACCTCCCTTAGAGCCAGAGGAGACAAAAATGGAAGCACAAAAATGCCAATGATACATCAAAATAAAAAATGTCTGGGTACCAAAGGACACAAACAACAGAGTGAAAAGACAGGCCACAGAATGAGAGAAAACATTTGCAAATCATCTATCTGAGAAGGGGTTAATATCCAGAATATGTAAAGAGCCCCTACAGTTCAACAACAACACAAAACAACCCAATTCATAAATGGGCAAATGACTTGCATAGACATTTCTCCAAAGAAGATATATAAATGGCTAATAAGCACAGGAAAAGATCCTCATCACTAATGGTTAGGAAAATGCAAATCAAAAATCACAATGAGATGCCACCTCCCACCCATTAGCATGGCTACTATCAAGTTAAAAAAAATTGCAAAATAACCAATGTTGTGAAGGCCATGGAGAAACTGGAACGCCTGTGCACTGTTGATGGAAATGTAGCCTGGTACAGCTATTGTGTAACACGGTATGGTGGTTCACCAAAAAATGAAAAATAGAATTGTCAATGACCCAGCAATTCAATTTCTGGGTATATAGCCAAAACAATTGAAAGTAGGGACTCAAACAGATATTTGTACTCCCATATTTATGGCAGCGTTATTCACAATAGCCCAAAGGTATATGCAATCCAAGTGTCCAGTGAGTGGATAACAGAATGTAGTATACATATACAATGGGATAAATCCAGCCTTAAAAAGGAAGGAAACTCTGGCACATGCCACATGGTTGAAACTTGAGGATGTTATACTGAATGAAATAAAGCCAGTTTCAGAAGGACAAATACTGTATAATTCCACTTATATGAGGTACTTACAGTAGTCAAATTCATAGAGACAGAAAGTTGAATGGCAGTAGCCGGGGGCTGAGGGAAAGGGAGAATGGAGAGTTACTGTTTAATGGGTGAAGAGTTTCAGTTTTGCAAGATCTAGAGATGGATGGTGGTGACGGTTATGCAACATTGTGAATGTACTTAACACTACTGAACCGTACTTCTAAAAATTGTTAAGACGGCAAGTTTCATGTTAGCTTATTTTACCATAAGTAAAAAACGCCAATGAATCCTGGCTTTTTTTTTCTTAACAAGGTGTACCAATGATTCTTGGGAAAACAGCAGACTTCTTCTCTGAGAAAATAAATATATACAGAAAAATATCTCTTGGTTAGAACTTGGTTATATTCTCCATCACTGGCTGAGACATTGCTAAATCACAAAGAACTGACAAGTCCACCAATTACAGAGAAAGGGAGAAAAAGAGAGAGAGAGATTGCTTCCTAAAACAAATAAGATTAATATTACACTATGCAGAAATAAAAGAGACACTCTGCATTATGCTTAATTATTCATTGTGTGTGTGTTTATGTGTGCACATTACTAAAACATTTAGGATTGCAGTTCTTGACAGGGGGCGGGTGAGCCAAAGGTTGTATGTGAAAGGATTGTCAGAAACACGCACACTGATAGTCTAGTTCTGCACCCAAAATTTATAGAAACAGACCCAGCATGAGGCTGCATGTGAATTCGAGGTCACAGCCTCTGTCAGATGAAGCATCAGCCTAACCTCTGGTGCTGGGACAGGAATAAGAGAAAAAATGGAGCACGGAGAACCTTTCCTTCCTCTTTCCTGAACGCCTGACCAGGAGGCCAGCTCTGGCTGCCGGGACACTTCCTGCCTTTTACAGCTTCCTCCACTTCTAAATGGGCAGGTTCATTTCAACTCCAGGGCAAAGGGGTGGGAGTGGTTTGTTTACTCATGTTAAATTGGAACAATAATGAAATAATAGTGAAAAATTAACAGTGGGTGGCAATGCTTTGTAAAACGTGAAACAGATGTGTGTTTTCATTTATTTATATACCACTTTATTCTACAAAGAAACTCTGGTTGCTCCAACTGGAGAATAGAAAGTAGAACAATGGCCCCACATTAGCATGGCTCATTTCTGGCCAGCATAGTGTTTTTAATTTTTTATATTAGCTACTAAACATCTAACAATCAGGAGATTTCATGTAAAAATTCAAATTTCAAGTTTTTTAAAACATAGGAAACTCTGGCCGTGTTGGTCCTATATTTGTTCATTCACTCAGCAAACAAATATAGATTGGGTGACAGTTCTTGCCAGGCACTGTTCTGGATTCTGGGAATTGAGCAGAGGTGAGACTGATAATAACCAAGTAGACAGGTAAGTAAGATAATTACAGGAAATTGTAAGTGCTATGAATACAGCAAGGTTAGAGGATATGAATAAAGCAGGGTTAGAGGATAGAGACTGAGAGTGGGGTAGAGGAGCCATGTTAGTTTATCAGAGTGGCCAAGGAAGAGCTCTCTCCATTTGCCACAGTCTGCACTATGCCCTATTACTCCACTCCAGGCATTTACTGACATTGCAGGCACCTTAGGGTTGGAGCTTTGCCATAAAATCATGGGAAATATAAACAAGAATTTAAATCAAGAACAAGGGAAATATGAGAATAGGATGATAAGACCAATGGAAATAGAAACCAGGTATGTATGTCATAAGAGCCTTCATGATTGATATAGTTGGGCATCAGATTCAACTGAGCTTCCTGGCAACCAAAGCAAAAGTGAAATATCCCCAATTACATCATTCTCATTTTTCAGAAAGGAATAAATAAAGCAATTCCTTTATAAGTACCAAGCTTTCCTCATCTGACTTGGAGTAGAAATTGAGTATATCAGCTTTATAAGGGAACTCTGAGTGAAATAGTAATCAGTATGAAATAGTAATCAATATCCTCACCAATGCATGCCCAGGAGTCTGGTATTTCATATGGTTTCAGGTATTCATTCAAAACATCTTTATTGAGACACAAGTCCTACAGATGCAAACATGCCTGATACTTTTTTCTAGTAGCATACTTCATCTAAACTAAACTCAGGAAAGGTGGTCATGTGAGAGGCCAAGATAATGCCATGTAGACCCCTTCTTGTTCCTGCTGATCTCAATCCACAGAGTATTTAGGAGAATGAACAGAATGCCTCTCATTCAAACTATATTCCTCCCATAAAGCTCTTTTCTGAGCTGGTTAGAGAGAAACTAAAGATTATAATTAACAGTTCTTTGCAACATGCCTCAATGTCTGCCACTCCTGTTACTCGGAAGGCAATTTCAGTGGCCCTTGCTCTTTGGGCTTGAGTAGGCAAATCCTCCTTCCCTTTTCTGGAATAGCCCCCACTGGGTAACCCTAGTGGTAGTGCACACTGACACCTTAATGCCGAGAACAGCCCACCGGAGGGAAGGCAGTGACCAAATATCTTCATTCACCTTCTGCACAAGAGGGGTCTGCCAAATTCCAGGCTGGTGACCAAAGGCCAGGAAATCTAGCCTGTCTTCTAGAATGTTCCTGGGGAGCTCTGTCATGGCTCCAGTCTCCTAAGCCTCCTGAGAGTTCCCTTGCCAAAGGAGCCCTTCCCCTGGATTCTTAATTTGTGTAAGTGCCACCGTGTATCCCAGAGTGTTTTTAGGTACACTCCTGCCCCAGGAGAAAAACATGGGCAAAAACAGAGTTAAGCCAAACTTTCTGTTCTTTTTTGGCGTGGATACTGCCTGGCTGTGCCCTTATTACCTGGATCATATTTTGGCTTTCTGGAGATTTCCTGGGCTCACTCTCCTGCTGTTGGCAAGAATCAAGGAGTTAGGTCTCAGGGCTGGGGCCAAGGCGCTACTTCTCCCTCACTCTGTTGAAAACTGAGAAGCACACTTTGACTGTGCTACTTGTAATCCTTACCCAGACTTCCTCCTCCCTGTTACCACACCTCTCTGTTACTCTCGTTAAACATGCCCTTTGAGCCAGCCTCACAGAACTGGTTCTCTGGGTTGGTAACAATGACCTTGCATAAATACTCCGAGCTCCCTCTAGCAGGAACCTCCCAGTCTCTGCCTGGCCATCTGGCAAGGAGGCCCTGCTGGTACCAGGGTAACCTACCCAACCTGGGACACTATCCAAATCACTTGACATGGAATCCTGTTCCCTCCTGGAACAGGGCAGCCTATGAGTTCCCAGGTATTTGCTATGAGAGTCCCAGCCAGTGGTGTGTTTTCTGATAAACTTCATTGTGTAAATTTCTCATCATGGACCGTAAACTAACATATAGGCATATGTCAACATAGGTACATAAATACTTCAGTATAGAATACATCAGTCTAGCTTAAGTCACCTTCCATTTATTTTTTGTTTTGGGGTGTTTTTATTTTATTTTATTTTTTTTGTTTTATTTTTTGAGATGGACTCTCACTCTGTTGCCCAGGCGGGAGTGCAGTGGTGTGATCTCGGCTCACTGCAACCCTCTGCCTCCTGGGTTCAAGCAATTCTCGTGCCTCAGCCTCCCAAGTAGCTAGGGCTACAGGAGTATGCCACCACACCCATCTAATTTTTGTATTTTTAGTGGAGACAGAGTTTCGTCATGCTGGCCAGGCTGGTCTCAAACTCCTGGCCTCAAGTGATTCACCCACCTCCCCATCCCAAAGTGCTGGGATGGATTACAGATGTGAGCCACAATGCCTGGCCTCCACTTACTTTTTTTATCACTAGACTGAAGTACAAAACATAGTAAGTGCAATCTATCCACTGGGTTTTGCTTTTGAGGAGCAGGGGTTGCTGTTAATAAGACTTTTAGAGTAAATGATTTTGTAGACTAATAAAAATTTGACACCAACTGTTGCTGAGTGGCGAGAGAACGCAGCTGGCAAGGTGCTTTGTGTCAGGACGTGCTCCATTCATGGAATAATAATAATCACTGTCACTCACTGAATTCTTCCCATGTGCTAGGCCCCAACAAACTTTTTACATGGTTTGACTTCTCTTCTTTAATTTTCATAATTCTGAAAAGTACTATTGTTATTTCCATGTTTCAGGTGAAGAAACTGAGGTTCAAAAAGCTTTAGCAAGTTGCCCAAGGTTACCAGGCAGCAGGACCTGGGTTTGAAACCAGGTCTGTTACACTCCAAAGCTCTTAACAGAAAGGAGAAGGAAAACGAGGAGAAAGGGAAGAGAGAGGGCAAGAAGTCTTGGGCAGCAAGTTCTTCAGTCCCCTGAATTTTGTTACCCTATCTCTATGTCTATATCACGGCCTTCTTTGATTAATGAACAAAGAACCCCTTTCTCAGACTCTACATCAGCCACCTTCTGTCCACTCTGCTTGACACCTGGTTAGATCATAAAGATCAAGATTTCTTGACCAGGGGTGGTGGCTCACCCCTGTAATCCCAGCACTTTGGAAGGCTGAGGTAGGAGGATTGCTTGATCCCAGGAGTTTGAGATCAGCCTGAACAACAGAGGGAGACCCTGTCTCTACAAAAAACTTAAAAATTAGCTGGCATGGTGGCATGTGTCTGTGGTCCCAGCTGCCCAGAAGGCTGAGATGGGAAGATCGCTTGAGCCTGGGAATTTGAGGCTGCAGTGAACCATGACTGTGCCATTGCATTCCAGCTTGGACAACAGAGCAAGATCCTGTCTTAAAAGAGAAAAAGAAAAAAAAAAAAAAAGACCAAGGTTTCTTGACTCAACAATACTGGCATTTGGGACTGATCTTTGTTGTGGGCAGCTGCCTTGTGCATTATAGAATGTTCAGCAACACCCCTAGGTTTGACCTATTAGATGCCCATAGCACTCCCCAAGTTGTAACAACCAAAATTGTTTCCAGTCAATGTTAAGTGGCCTCCAGAGGGCAAAATCACCCCACACAGAGAACCATTACACTAGACACAGCCAAAGGCAAAGGCAGACTAAAGTTCCACCAAGGCGATGGTAACTGTCCTCAGAGGGTGGGAGCTTCCATGCCATGGCTGGGAGGAATCTGGGGATTCTTCAAGTGGAGCAACCCATCTCATGGTCATGGCACCATTCTGACCTCAAAGTAAGCAGAGACGTCCAAGACTATGGTCAACCCAAAGGAAACCTCAGGCCCCACAGGCTTGCTGGTGTTGGTGAGTAGAGCAAGAGATCTCTCCAAAAGGCCAATGGTTGTGACTGACCTTCCTAGTTCTGGCAGAAAATCTGTGTACACCTAGAAAATGCTCTTTCTTTACAGAGCTATCTCTGTAGCATTCATTTGACCCCAAGCATATAAAGAATAACCATGCCAGATATGACTTTAGAGTGTACAGGGTATGTGGGAAGGGCCCCTAGCTGGTGCTGGCCCCTCATAACCCATCACAAAGTGGTCAATGGCCAGGAGACCCTTTGTCCTAGGTCCCACATGGAGCTTCAAGTTCAAAATCTTGATATGGTTTCCAATGTTATCTATATGTTGAATTCTTAATATGTTCAAAAGCATATATACGTTTTAAATACAGCATATTTTATAGGTCTATTTTGGGATTCCTTCTTTCATTTTTAATATCCCAAGGGCTTCAAAACTGGAAGCGGCCTGGGCCTGCTTTGACATTTTGTTTTGTTTTGTTTTGAGATAGGATTTTGCTCTGCATTGGCCAGGCTGGAGTGCAGTAATGTGATCATGGCTCACTGCAGCCTCAACCTTCTGAGCTCAAGCAATCTTCCCATCTTAGCCTCCCAAGTAGCTGGGATCACAGGCGTGTACCACCAAACCCGGCTGATGTTTTTATTTTTTGTAGAGACGAGGTCTCTACTACGTTGCCCAAACTGGTCTCTAACTCCTGGCCTCAAGCAATCCTCCTGTCTTGGTTTCATGGCAGGTTTCTTGGTAATAGCCTCAAACTGGAAACAACCCAATGCCCATCAACAGCTGAATGAATAAACAGACTGTGCTATGTCCACACAATGCAATACTAAGCAGAAAAAAAGGAATGAACTATTGATACATACAATATGAATAAATCCCAAAATTATCATACTGAGTGAAGTAAGCCACACACCAAAAGAATACACACTGTTTTATTTCATTTATATGAAATTCTGGAATGTGCAAGCAGTCTAGTTTTAGAAAGCAGATCAATATTTGCCTGGGGACCTGGTGAATGGGGAGTGAGAGGGAGAAATTACAAAGAGAGAGAAGATTAATTTGTTCCTTGATTGTAGTGATGATTTCATGGGCATGTATGTATGCCAAAACTGATCAGATGCACAAAATTAAATATGTGCATTAGGATGAACCCCTGGATATTGTGGGGTGGGGGAAGCAGAGGCGTGGTGGCTAGGTCCACTTGGGTAGTTTGTCCATTTCTCTAGTCTTTGGCGGAGCACAGAGGCTGTAGCCATTCCTCTTCAGCACTGCCTGGATAATGTTCTAGAGTGAAGTGTGAGAAACTCATAAGAAATTCATCAGCTTATTGGGTGAAAGCCCTGCTGTGGCACCCTCTCACTGTCTCTGAAGAGCACCTCTTATCTGGGTAAGTCCCCTCTTGGGGCCAGAAGAGATTAGATCAGAATACACTGGATATATTTGCATGGCTAGAAATCCCTCCTTCTTAGAGAGTAAAGAGGGTGCCCCCCCGCCCCGCCCTTCCCCAGAACAGAGAAAGTGGCCAAGCAGCTTGGATCTCCTCCAGCATACCCAGGCCAAAAAATCATGCCACATCCCAGTGTTCATTGAGGAAATAAAATGCACACACACACAAGCACACACACATAGAGCAGTAGCCTGTGCCGAGTCGCCTCCAAGGCTGGGGTCTGCAGGTGCAAGCTCCAATTAGCAGCCGGCCTTCCAATACCTTTTCATCCCAAACAACGGCCAGGCCTCAGCCCCAGCCAGGGATTGAGGAAGGCCCCGGAAGGACTGGCGACGAGACTGAGAAAAACAAAGACTGTCCAAATAAAAGTAGCTCATGTGAGTCGAACCTGAAACCCAGCTTCATTTTCAAAACCTCTTGTGAGAATTAGTCAATGCACAATTTTGTGAAAAATCAGTTACTGGCCACAGGAAACAAACTGCTTTCAAAGGCCCTCCAGACCCTCCATAAGTCACCAGAGGCAGTTTTCTTTTGCAAACCAGCTAGGCACGTATTTCTGTAACAACACAGTCTTAGTTGTTTCTACCGTTGACAACAATTCCCCTAAACTAATACATTTTGGGGGTTATGGATGCATTGTTGTTCTCCTGCAACTGATGGCTCTTTATTGTTAATATCACATGAAGGCTTAAACAAAAGCACTTTTGATTCTTTATTTTTAGCAATGAAATATATGTGTTTTCATGTGCGTGTCAGTGCTGTATCCTAAGCAGAGAGGCACTAAGGCCATAGACTCACTTTCTTCGTTCCTTCTCTCCCCCCATTTTTTTCTGTTTACTTTTCACCGAGAATGCTGCAGAGCTTATACAGAGGTACATGCTTCCTCTATAAGCATCTCAGCCTGTTCCACAGCTAAGGATGTGCTCCCGAAGAAAGACTTCTCTATCGTTGTCTCCTTGTGGGCTCCCTGGTCTGCTTTTCCACCACTGCCATGCTCTGTTAGGCAGTGCTTCCTCGCCTTCCTGACAGCCGTTTTGTTTTTAATACATAAATCTACAAAGAAATGCCAACAATTGGAAATGTGAACAAAAGAATGTTAAAAACCCATATTCCCACCACCACCGTCATTCTATTTTTCTGTTTCCTTCCAGATCTTAGGGCATACTTTGTGTCTACTTAGTATGTGTATATAAATAATTTTTTATTTTTATTTTTATTTGAGACAGAGTCTTACTCTGTTGCCCAGGCTGGAGTGCAGTGCAGTGTTGCAATCTCAGCTCACTGCAACCTCTGCCTCCTGGGTTCAAGCAATTTTTGTGCCTCAGCCTCCCAAGTAGCTGGGATTACAGGCATGCGCCACCACACCTGGCTAATTTTTTACTTTTAGTAGAGAGAGGGTTTCACCATGTTGCCCAGGCTGTTCTCGAACCCCTGACCTCAGGCGATCTGCCTGCCTTGGCCTCCCAAAGTGCTGGGATTACAGGCATGAGCCACCACACCCGACCTAAATAACTCTTGATTATGCCTCTGACTTGGCTTCTCCACTGGGTTTGCAGTCATGAGATACGAACAGCCGGTAAGTGGGCGACAGAAGAAACAGCCCTTTTGATACTTTGGGACCTGAAAACAGTCCATTCTACTTAGTAAGAATGAAGTTGCGTTCCTGTGAGCCTCTGTTTGCACCATTTTCATCAGCCAATCAATAAATAACCTTGTTTAATGCATGTTTCTGTTTCAAGATGTCTTATTTTCTCAGGGATATTAACCTTTTTAATTAAAGAAAATTTATTAGGAACCAGATTTTAAATAAATATAAGGAAGAATTTGTTTTAGGTTTGGGGTACAAATGATCCTGTCATCCAGTCACTGAGCATAGCACCCAATAGTCTTTCAATCCTTACCCCCTACTCACTCCTCCCTGCTGTAGTAGTACCAGTGTCTACTGTACTACTTTATGTATGCCATCTTTATGTCCATGAGTACCCAATGTTTAGCTCCCACTTACAAGTGAGAACATGCAGTATTTGGTTTTCTGTTCCTGTGATAATTTGCTTAGAAGAATGGCCTCCAGCTGCATGCATGTTGCTGCAAAGGACATGATTTTGTTCTTTTCCATGGCTGCATAGTATTTCATGGTGTATATGTACCATCTTTTCTTTATCCAATCACCATTGATCGGCACCTAGGTTGGTTCCATGTCTTTGTTATTGTGAATAGTGCTGCAGTGAACATGCAAGTATGTGTCTTTTTGGTAGAACAGTTTATTTTCTTTTGGATATATACCTGTAATGGAATTGCTGGGTCAAATGGTAGTTCTGTTTCAAGTTCTCTGAGAAATCTCCAAACTGCTTTGCACAGTGGCTGAACTAATTTGCCTTCCCACCAATGGTGTATAAGTGTTCCCTTTTCTCTGCAACTTTGCTAACATCTGTTGTTTTTGGCTTTTTAATGATAGCCATTCTGACTGGGGCACCTTATTTAATACATCAATTTTGAGCTCATGGCCAACAGCACTATAACTCAGGCCTGAAGGACGCTTCTTTAACACAGATACTTTCTCTGTAAGGTACATCACAGCTTTCTGGAACTTAGGAACATTAGGCAGCACTTCAGCATTATGCTTCGGGGCCATTTTTACAGCAAAATCACCAGTGAAGAGCACAAAAATGAGGAAAAATGGGGCACTAAGTAGTCTGCAAAGGGAACACTTGCTGATAGTATGAAAGCTGACACAAGAAGCCAGAGCGTCACTGTTTGACCTCAGCTGGGAATGTGTGCATCCCATGAGTTAAAGCTTCGCTGCTTTGAGCATGTCCACAAATAACCACAAAAGCACCATGAGCATCGAGTTGGGGGTTACAATTCAATTTTATCAAGCAAACTGTTCACAACTATGGAATCTGCAAATAATAAGGGTTGACCAATTGACTATACCTCTATTGTATAGTCTTGCTAACTAGAATTGACTATTCTGCATTGTTAAAGTATCAAAAGATCTATTTCTTCTGCTGTCAACTTACCAGCCATTCATGTTTCATGACTGCAAACCCAGCAGAGAAGCCAAGTCAGAAAAATAATCAAGAGTTATATATATGTAAACATATTAATTAGACACAAAGTATACCCAATGACAAGATCTGTACCTATATTGTATTAATGCAGTATATCATGATGACAGGAGGCAAGTGGTCATTCATATTTCCCTCTGAAACTAGTTTGTTGTTTCATGTTAAAATGCCACCATCATGGCTGCCATCTATCAGTGATAAATCATTTCTTCTAAAGTGGTAGTTTCAAGAATACACAGTGGGAGTCTTCTCTCTTGCTTCCAGGATCAACTTCAAAATCATTAGGTCTGGTTGGGTGGAGTCCATTGGGTTGAAGTTAGAAGTTGAAGTCAGAAGTTAGAAGTGATCACTCTGAGTGATGGTCTAATCTCCATCAGCAGCCTAGTCTTTAACACAGCAGAAATTTCCTCATCTGCAAAAGGGAAAGTCCATGTTTCATTAATTCTAAGACACTCCTTCTTTCACGTTTTAATATCTCAGAAACCAGCTAAGTTTTGTTTTATGCAATTGATGGTGTGTTGTGGACTAATTGGCAGTATTCTGCTTTCTTTCTGGCTGGGCACATAAAATAAGAGTGCACATTCTACCCTCTGGTGTCTTAGAAGTGATGAAATTCTGTAGTAATGAAACAAGCCTACCTTACAGTGTTGTAAGGATTGAGCAATGCTACAACTTCACAGGGTTGTTGTGAAAAAGTAAATAATATGTGAAATGACAGGTGTAGTGCAAAGCATTTGGAATTAAGGAATTCTTATCATGACTGTATTTTCTTACTCCTAGAATCAGTGAATCTTTTACTTTTGACATTACTAGGAAATATCATAAGAGCTGCACCAGGGACCCCTATGATTCTAATTAGATTTTTTCAAGCAATGGTTGGTACAAAGAGATTCATTTAGTGGGTCATAAAATCTTGTGTCATTGCAAAGAGATCCCCAAGTGTTTGAGAACTACAGCTGTGAAGAAAGTAAAACACAAGTTTCTCAGGGGCCAAGGCAGCCCTTTCTTCATGACCATGATGCTGCAATCATGAGGTTGTGTTTTGGTCCGATTACTGGGATCCTCTTATATTATGAGATTTTTTTTGCCAGTGCAAATTGGGTTTCCTCTCGTCAAACTGCTTCTGTCTATGCTCTATGCTCTTAGCAGTAACGGGAGAGTGAAACAACTGAGGCAGTGATTCAGTCCTAAACTATTAATATAACCCAAGATTCTTCCATCTGTGTCATCTAGATCACCATCTCAGTTGCTGTTTTTTCTTTCTTGGGGAGGGAGGGAGGGAACCTGGGTTCTGTTGTACAAAATAAATTTATAACACCTTCACTCCAAACAGATTTGTTAAACTACAGAACACAACCCTGCATCCTTGTTCGTATTTGTTTGCTTTTTGATGTAAACGGAGAATGTGAATCCAAGAAATTTCACTGGAGTCAAAATACGGACATAGGATGGAATCAGCTAATTGGGTGTATAAGATGAAATGGCAGCTGAGGGTTTGCTCCCTGACAGGAAAATGTGGAGGCTGCTTTATTTGCTGTCCTATTGTCAAATTACTATCAAAGTAAGTGAATAAATGGAAGCAGGTAGAAACCCAGGGTCTATCAGGCTGCTTCTATGTGCTGATCATTTTGTATAACTGTTTTGACACACCTCAATAAGGGCATTATCATCTCCATTTTATAGTTCAAGGACCTGATACTTGAAGGTGAAATGATTTGCTTTAGGTCACTCAAGCCCTTCTGCCTCAGAGACCTCCTTTTTCTACTCTAAGGGACAAGAATGTCTCGCCAGAGTCCCAAAGATGCCTCACAATTCCTCTGCCGGCATTTCTCCTGTGATCTTCTCTGAAGGGCTTTTCAACCCTGGCCACTTTATCCTCATTGTGTTCTTCTTACCACAGTGACGTGTGGAAGGAGGTGCATGCTAATTTTTTTGAAACAATTAAGTTTTGTTTCCCTCGACCCAGGCAAGCATGCGTCCATCCCTCTTTCTCCACCACTCCTTTTCCCCTAAAACAGAAAGAAAGAAAGAAAGAAAAGAAAGAAAGAAGAAAGAAAGAAAGAAAGAAAAAAGAAAGAAGGAAGGAAGGAAGGAAGGAAGGAAGGAAGAAGAAGAGGAAGGAAGGAGGGAAGGAAGGAAGGAAGGAAGGAAGGAAGAAGGAAGGAAGAAGGAAAGAAAGAAAGAAAGAAAGAAGGAAGAGTAATAGATGTGCGGTCTCTATGAGATCCCTCTTTGATTTCCACTCTGAATAGTAGGCATTGTCCTCAGCAGTTATTATTTTTGGAGTGCCAACCAATAAAGGTCAGCATCTCCTTTATGTAAATGTAGCACTGCAACACAGAGATTTTAACTGACCTGCCCAAGGTCACACAGAAATTAGCAAAGTGGCCAGGAGTGGGGCCTAATGCTTCTAGTTCCCCATCATTGGCCGTATCAGCCTTCACTGCTATTTTATACACACTTAGTAAATATTTACAACTTGAAATATCTTCCCAGCTGCAGTTAGGACAAGAAGTATTCTCATATATTTGTATGCATTTGTAAAACAGATGCAAAAAAACATAAACCTGAATTACTGGGCACGGTCTCCCTCATATTAAAAGCACTAGGTTAAAAGCTGGGAGAGCCAAGATTATAGGCTAATATTTTGTCCTTTTCAATCTCTTGGTTGTTTCTTCCTATTTTGTATATAAGATGGCTTGTTTTTCATGAGTTGCATAGAATCATTAAACTGATTTGGTTTATCAAATCATACCCGTACTTCCCAATAGACATTTTTTACATTAAAGCATAAAACAGGGCTAATAACAGATTAGCCCTATTTTTCTTCATAATAATATTGAAATAATTACAATATATTAATACCAAATGGGCTCATTCTATTCTAATTATAAATATTCATTAGTATAAAATACTTGAGGAATAAGAACATCAATCTAAATGAAAATTTATATTTTTTAAAATGTGATTCTTTTAAACTTTGTAGTGAGTTATGTGAGACAACCCTAATTCAAATTAATTAAAGAAAGAGGAATTTTGTTGGCTCACAAAACAGGCACGTCCGGAATGGGGGATCTGGTTCAAACAATGTCAGTGCTTTCCTTCTCTCTCCACATCTGGCCTCTGCACTATTCAGCTTTAGAGTCTAATGGTATCATTCTGCCCATCGTCACCCCATGTGACAAGAAAGATAAGAGGTGTGGGGGTGGGGGCTTATCTGAACTGCTTGTTTTCAAAAAGGCAGGGAGGGACTGGGTACCATGGCTCACACCTGCTAATCCAGCACTTTGGAAGACTGAGGCAGGAGGACTGCTTGAGCCCAGAAGTTTGAGACCAGCCTGGGCAACATAGTGAGACTTCATCAGTACAACAAATAAAACTAAAAATTAGCTGTATGTGGTAGTGTGCACCTGTAGTACCAGCTACATGGGAAGCTGAGGCAGGAGGATCACTTAAGCCCATGCAGTGAGCTATGATCACATGATTGCACTCCAGCCTGGATGACAGAGTGAGACCCTGTCTCTCTTAAAAAATAATAATAATAATAAATTAAAAAAAAAAAAAAACAGCGAGGGATACTTCCTATGACAGACATGCCAGGGAAGAATCCTGATTGACTTAGTAAACCACCACCCCTTGGAGCAGTCCCTGTGATCAGAGAGATGTGGACTATAGTCAACTGTGAGGCTGGGTCATATGCCCACCCTTCCTGCATGAGAGGTGGTAAGTAGGTTGGCCAACGCCCCACTGTGATTGCAGCTCCACCAGGAGAGATGGTACTCCCAGAGGAAAGGGAGTACTCATGCAAGAAGAGGAACAGAAAACCAAGCTGGGGCTGGGGGCGGTGGCTCACACCTGTAATCCCAGCACTTTGGGAGACTGAGGCAAGCAGATTGCCTGAGCTCAGGAGTTCGAGATCAGCCTGGCCAACATGCTGAAACCCCATCTCTACTAAAATACAAAAAATTAGCCAGGCCTGGTAGTGTGCACTTGTAGTCCCAGCTACTTGGGAGACTGAGGCAGGAGAATTGCTTGAACCCGGGAGGTGGAGGTTGCAATGAGCTGAGATCATACCACTGTACTCCAGCTTGGACAACAGAGACTCCATCTCAAAAAAACAAAAAAAAAGCCAAGCTGGACAGATAAAAACATGTTAACTATCTCAGCTCATTCCACTGGGCTTGTGAAAATCATAATTACAATACAAATCCAACTGAGCAGGTGGTATTGGGTGCACAAGGCTAATGTGTGACTTTCAGATTTCCTGTCTTCTTCATTGTAGAGTGTTATTATGGAGTACGTGATTTATCGCATACTTCCTGCCCTACTGTGCTGATTTGCAATGGTTTCAGAGTCTTATTAACAAGAATATTAGGAACAAAATACATTGTTTTCCATCAGTTTCTGCACTGGGTTCTGGTGCTTTCCAGATCACATTTTCGGAACTCTAGGAGGCCCTTTGTGAAGTAACTGGCACACATTTCACTGTCGGGCTTTTCTGGTGATGGAGAAACAGGACCCTAAGGAGGTTATGCAATCTCCCCGAAGTCCCACAGCCGGTTTGTGACTGAGCCTGTAAACTCTCATCTTAGGGCCTGACTGTGGCAATCAGCTCTCTTCTGGGCCACCACTTGGCCCAGAGGAGGAAGATGGATGAGGGCGCTCATGTCAAGCATTAGCCTAATCCATTTTTAATGACCTTTATTTTCATCTCGTGAGGAAAATAGCATAGCCTTCCCTGGGTAAACACTAGTTCAGGAAAAGCCACAAACCAGCCCCCCGAGTCTTGTTTACAAAAATGAACCCAAGCTAACTCAGCCTAGCTGGCAAAAACTGATAACCTCAAGGCAGCTTCCCTGGCCATAGCCCACAGAACAAGGATCAGTATTTCTGAGTATTGCCATGCATTTTTCTTAGTTTATCATGGCCGGAAGATGTGAAAAGCACTGTAAAAAATGAGATGAAGAAATCCTGGGAAGAAGAGATAATATGAGGAAGATACAAAAGGGAGAAGAGAAAGAGAATAGAGAGTAAGAAAATTATTGTGCATGGGGAACCAAAGAGGATAGTGCAGAACCATGCGTGGATGGGGGTGGTGGTCAAGTTCCAGCAGGCAAGGGAAGATGCCATTACTGTATCCCTGTTATGTGCCATAGGTTTTCACATCCATTTTCTCATCAAATTTAATGTGATCATCACAATATCCTTGTAAGGGATATGTGGCCATCTTGCATTATATAGAGAAGGCAATAGAGGAACATAGAGTCCATATAACTTGATGGATTTATGCAGCTAAGAAGTGATGATGTTGGGGCTGAACCCAGACATTTCCGATCCCAAAGTTTATGTTCTTTCCACCCCAAACTTCCCACCACTCACACACTATCTAATGACATCTTGTCTTAGGACAGGTTGTCTAGAAGTAGAACCTACAAAAGGATTCTTGTACATAGGATATATCTTGAGGAAGTGTTCTCAGGAGGAAGGGAGTAAGAAAGAAACCTGCTAAAGAAGACCTGAAGAAACAAATGATTCCTGAAAATCTAGTTCTACTTTACATTTGATAGGAAATGTGACCAAGTTGGCTGTTCCTTGTCTATTGTCCATAGAGGCTTCTTTTCCTCTTCCTAGGATACGGATCCCAATGTAATTCCAAATCTCCCTAACCTGATATGGTTCCCCATGGCATAGTTTAAACAATCCTCAAGCCAGTGTTTTTTCAACAGGGAATTGTTCTTAGGAGGAGGGCGGCAAGATAGAGCAGGGGAAATTCTAAGCAAAAATATAGGCTCAAGTACCTAGCTTTGGCCTGATCTGACAGGGAACATGAATTGCACCCCAGAATTCACCCTGCCATGAGGCAAAGGAGTGGGACTTTTGTACCCCAGTCGGTCAGTCATTGTCTGTGGGCTGACCCTCTTGGCTGAAGTGAGAGTGTAGGGGTAACATCTCAAGGGAGCAGCTGTTTAGCAGAAGGCAGGCATCTGAGAAGGGAGGCAGCCGTAAGCCATCAGCAGCCACACTCACAGAAGCTAGGAGATGGGAGTCTGGGCAAGGCAACAGCAGCCACTACACATTCTGCTGTCAGCTTCCCACTGTGAGAGAAAAGGGAGGATGGGAACCCAGAAGAGAAAGCACCATTGTCCTGGTGGTCCCTGAAAATCCCACTCTAAGTGCTGATATCAGTTCCAAAGGCCTGGCCACCGCAGCGGCCAGCCTCAGGCAGGTCTCCTGATAATGCAGCCCTAGTTCTGCCCTTAATACAACTCTGCTCCCCTCAATGACCCACCTCCCTCCACTCCAGGTCAAGATTCAATGGATTAGAAAAACCAGAGGACCCAGGAGCTTTGGCCTCTCCTTCTCCACATTCATACATTAATCCCCAACTCTTTCTCCACTCTCCTTTCTTTGCTTTTCTTCAGCAGATTTTATTTAAAATTTTCAAACATCTAACAACTATGGAATTACACCGAGTTAAGGATTCTCAAGGACTTAAAAAAAAAAAAAAAAAAAAAAAAAAAA
>NW_016810965.1:247362-269984 GCF_001698545.2 Rhinopithecus bieti | reverse complement strand
AAAAAAAAAAAAAAAAAAAAAAAAAAAAGCTCAGGCTCCACCTCCAAAGAGACTCTGTTAGCTTGGGATTTCTTTTGTGTCCGTGGGGTGACTCTGTTTGCAGCCAGGTTTGAGAACCACTGCACCAAGCCTTCCTCAGTCACTTTGGGCCTATATATTAGAATCACCTAGGGCATTTAAAAATATATCCAGGGTCTCATCCCCTGGAAATTCTGATCCGATGGTCTTAAGTTGTGGTCTGACATCAGGGACTTCTTAAGTCTCTTGGATACTTGCAACATGTAGCCAACATGAAAAACCACTGGCTTCAGGGTTTTTTTTTAACTATGCCATGGGGAGGCATATCAGGTTATGGAGATTTGGAATTATATTGGGATCAGTGTCCTAGGAAGAGGAAAGGGGGCCGCTATGGACAATAGGCAAGGAACAGCCAACTTGATCACATTTCCTATCAAATGTAAAGTGGAACTAGATTTTCAGGAATCATTTGTTTCTTCAGGTCTTCTTTAGCAGGTTTCTTTCTGCTGAAGCCCCACAGGGAAGCTCCCTTCTTCTCCTGGAAACAGTGGGTGGAAAAGGGTATTTTGTTGTACTTGAAATTAAGCCCAGAATTAATTTATTCAGTCCAAAGAAGCCAGGCTCCTGCATTATCCCACCCCACTCTCAATCCTTCACTCTCACCAGGTAGTGGGGAAGACAAATCAATGGGTACTAAAACTGTCTCCAAGTAGCCGCATCCCTTAACTCCATGGGCTACTACCTCCTCTACCCCTCACACACACTTCTCTGTATTGACCCAGCGGTCCACAGAACTGCACTCTGGCCCAGGAGCACTTACTGCAAAGTTTCAGCTCATTTCCCCTGTTGGTTTACCTGACCGGCTTGCCCAGGTTGACCTCTGCAACCAGGTAAGCCCTGATCCACCCTGGTGGATGGTTCCCATGCCCTCTCCTGGTTCACTTTCCCAAATTCTAAAAGCTGATGCAATCATTTCTTGATATTTGAGGTAATTCAGTTCTTTAAAATCACTGCAAACAATGCATTAGCAAATTCTGAATCATTGCTCCTAGGGGAACTACCACGTTAGCTTCCTATGATCCTCTGGTGACAACATTTTTATCAGCCAATCAATACATAAGCTTGTTTTATGTGTTCCTATTTAAACACATCTTATCTAATATATGTTGTTGGTTCACTAACATCAAACTCATAGCCAATCGCACTGTGATGTGTGCCTGAGGAAGTTTCTGTAATGCATGTATTTTCTCTGGAAGCTACATCACAGCCTTCTTGCACTTCGGAACACCAGGCAGCACTTCAGCACCATGCTTGGGGTCATTTTAAACAGCGAAATCACCAAGAAAAAGCACAAAAATATCAAAAAAGTGGCACTAGTAGACTGCAAAAAGGACACTTACTTCCAGAATGTGGGCTGAAACAAGGCGGCCACCTTGTCTGAACTCTGCTGGGAATGTGTGTGTCCTTTCACTCCAATTTTTGCTGCTCTGAATATGTTCACAAATGACTGTGAAAACACCATGAATCCTGATCTGGGGATTACAAAAAAATTTTAGCAAGTAAGTAAATTCATAACAATGAAATCCATAAATAATAGGTTCGACCGTATACTCAATTCTGAGTAACAAAACATTTTAATGACTTGCTGTTAATTTGAAAGTCTCTGTTTTTAGCAGGAGTTCCTGGAATACTCTCTAGCACAGGGTAAAGGGAAAACTTATATGGTTGTTATTCCCACCCCCATCCCCCCACCACTGTTTTTTAACCAAGAAACTATTTTCATGGGAAAATATTCATGTTTTCAACATGAATAAGTGTCTTGTTTTTTGCTGAACCAGTAAAACGTAATAGAAAATATTAGTATAGGTACAAGGTGGAGATTTTGACTTTTCAATGGAAAGTATTTTGGGTGAATGAGAAAAATCGATGTATTGTTGTCTTAATTGCGCATACATATAGAGGATAAAGCAGCATCACTCATTTTAAAAAATCAAACCAAGGCGTACCTGCAGTATTTTTTTAGAATAAAACCAAACCAAAGGGTTCTATCCAAGTCAGGGGTGTTGGCGTCCGCATTTTCCAGGTGACATCAGCTGGGAAGAGCTGCAGTCCATCCACCCTACCACCTCTGATTACTCTAAAAGTTGAACAAACACAGAGCAGGAGTGTCTTGTTTCCCATCCTCCAGGTCTGAGCCTGTCCCTTACCTCCCGTTCAACTCTGTTGCTTCATCCATGGCGCAAATGGCTTTGCCGCTGGTTTCGAGCAGCTTTGGGCAGGGCGGCAGTTTGTGGTGCAGACAAGCCATTTGGAAGGCAGACTGCATCTTTTACAACACACTTTCTCTCCAGGTCTTGGGATGAGCCCAAGCTTTGGCAGGGCCTGGGACATTTTGAAAAGAATGGGCCAAAGCAAGGACAGAAAGATCCAGAGTGAGCTCTTAGCACTGCAAGTCTGCCTGTTTGCCAGTCAGTCTAAACCTGGTCTGTTTCTTGGTGGTTGGGGCCTTGCAGCCATTATTCTGGTTTCTGCTGGGGACAGTTTCCAGTCCTGTTTCCAGTTCCTGGATGCACCCAGGGATGGCTGGAGACAGGGAGGAGGGACCTTTAGCCACCCCTCTATTTCAGTAGCACCCTAATCAACCCAGACAAACATCTAAACCTGTATATTTGCCGTGGACTGTGTCTCAAAATAGTCTTTTGTTTGTGGTCTGTTTTTCATATTTATTCCAATAGCTTTGGGGGTACAAGTGGTTTATGGTTACATGGATTAATTATGTAGTGATAAATTCTGAGATTTTAGTGCACCCATCACCCAAGTAGTGTATGTTGTACCTGATGTGTAGTTTTTAATCTCATATCCACCTCTCACCCTTTCCCTTCTGAGCCTCCATAGTCCATTACCTCACTCTGTAGGCCCTTGTGTATCCATAGCTTAGCTCCAACTTATAAGTGAGAACATACAGTATCTGGTTTTCCATTCCTGAATTACTTCACTTAGAATAATGGCCTCCTGCTTCATCCAAGTCATTGTAAAAGACATTATTTCATTTCTTTTTAAGGCTGGGTAGTGTTCCAGGGTATGTATGTACCATGGTTTTAAAATCCACTCATTGGTCAATGGGCACTTAGGTTGGTTCCATATCTCTGAAATTGTGAATTGCGCTGCTGTAAACATACATGTGCATGTGTCTATTGGATTTGGGTAGATATCCAATAGTGGGACCGCTGGGTCAAATGGTAGATCTACTTTTTGTTATTTAAGGAATCACCATATTGTTTTCTATAGAGGTTGCGCTTTACATTACAGTCAACTTTCCCCTTTTGTCACATCCACAACAGCTTCTACTGTTTTTTGGAACCTTTTAATAATGTCATTCTTGCAGGAGTAATATGGTATCTCATCGTGGTTTTAATTTACATTTATCTGATGATTAGTGATGTTGAATGTTTTTCCATGTTTCTTGGCTATTTGTATAACTTCTTTTGAGAAATGTCTATTCATGTCATTTGCCCACTTTTGATGGGATGGCTTTTCTTGCTAATGTGTTTAAGTTCCTCGTAGATTCTGAATACTAATACTTTGTTGGATGCATAGTTTGCAAATATTTTCTCCTATTCTGTGGGTTGTCTGTTTCTCCTGATGATTCTTTTCAAGAAGAGTCTTACCTGCCTCTACCCTTCCAACCAAATGTCTACTGCCAGACTCTGCCCAGTAGAAATTCTCCAGATGATTTGGTGTTCAGTGAATTTTATTTTCACTCCCACCTGAAAATTTGAAGAGGCACTAAAGAAAAATGCCTTCAAGTTGGAGTGTTGTAAACTGATACCCATGATTTCCTCCTTTGGTTCTTTCCTAAATGCAGTTTTCCTTAGAGACTTGTGAAGTCAGAATGATGTAAATCCAGGGTCCACTTGACCCAGAGCTTAGCATTCATCCCATTGAAACCCTCATTCTCAAATATCCCAAAGGGGCATGCAAAAGGAGAACTGGCTAATGAGGAGGGTTTCTGCTCTAACACAAACACTTCTAGACCTTCTTTGAGAAGCAGTAAAGTCAACAGAGGCTTAGCAGGTGCTGATTCAATGCACTGTGTTAGTTAAATTTGAACAGATATGGCATGCATCCTCAGAGGTATGCTGACTCAAGACTGGCCTACCTCTAAGCATATGTAAAGGAGAAAAATTACTCACCTCTGTGCATTTATTTAAAAATTATTTTTCTAATTTGAATTCAAGTTTGGGATCATTTCACTTTATTAGAGTTAGGGGGCATCAATTCAGAGCGGAAAATCTTGTTTTGTTGATCTGTGGTTGAGTTACTTTCAACATAAGAGTTCACCATTAGTAGGAATTCTCATTGAAATAATGTGAGAATCAACCCAAGTTATTTGGAAGGGAATTAAACTTTCAAGATTGCTCAACCCTGTTAGAATCAGTTTACCAATACTTGAGTGGGATTTTCTTACAAATGTTAATGAGTAGTTTACATTGGGAAGGATGATAAACACATACTGAGGACCACCCTGTACCTTCAAAGGCCATGAAAAGAGATTAAGTGAATAGGGAACCTCCAAGGTCATCAAAAACTCTAAACTCTGTTCCCATCACACAATCTACGGAAGACTCATTAAGCCAGCTACGCTTTCCTTCTCCCTGAAACCACCATTATCCTGTAAGACAAAGGCTGGCTACAAAGCTTGAAATGTTCTATGAAAACCTAGTAAGTGTACCTGGGGCGAATGAAGCTGAAGAGGACAAGAAGAACTCCTGCAGAAGCATGCAGTGCTCCCACACCCCACTCCTGTCCAATCAAACCGAACTGGGATCCTCGGCCAATCTTTATGATACATTTTGTCAAAGATGTATGATGAGTAAAGGTTCAGTCTTCCCAGGCTTCCCAGGCTGCAGAGCAATGCTTCTAGCTTCAATTTCCATTTCAGACTCTTGGCACAGATGGGTGCATGGTATGGTTTTTATTAGATTTCAAAAGTAAACTTAATACTCAAGAATTTGGTTTTTACGGTTATAAAGCTCTTTTCTGAAACCCGTAAGAAACCTGGAGCTTCCCTTAGAGCGTCATGGTCCTTCTTTTTTTTTTTTTTTTGTTTTGGTTGGCCGGTATTGTATGGCAAAAAGAAACCGAATGTAAAAAGAAATAACTTTTGAATGAGAAAGAGGACATTAACTTTTCTGTATGTTGGCTGAGCTGTCCCCATTTTGTAAGCGCTTCATAAGGCTTCTGATGCCCTGCTAAGCTGTTCTCTACACTAAAGCCAGGTGACCTTTTCAAAATGCTGTTATGCCTAACACTAGCACAGTCCCTCACTTAATGCATGCTCAACAAAGACTCGGTAAATGAACAAATGAGTAAATGAACACTAGTTTGCAGATAGCTAATGTCTACTTTTTTAAAAAGAGCTTTATTGAGTTATAATTCACATACCATAAAATTTACCCTTTTAAAGTGTACAATTCACTGTTTTTTAGTATATTTATTATATGAGGGTTATGCAACCATCACCACCATCAAGTTTCAGAACATTTTATGACCCCAAAAGAAACCCTGGACCAATTTGCGATCTTTTTCTATTCCCACCCCACTTCTGTTCAGTCCTTGAAAACTAGCATATTTTCTATCTCCATAGATTTTCCTATTCTGGATGTTTCTTTTAAATAGAATCATGTGACATGTGGCCTTTTGTGTCAGACTTCTTTCACTTAGCATAATAGTGTCAAGGTTCATCCATGTTGCAACATATATCAATATTCATTCCTTTTTAATGGTGAATAACATTCTATTACATGAATATTCAACATTTTATTTATTCATTCACCAGTTGGTGGAAATTTGGGCTGTTTCCACTTCTTGCCTATTGTGAAGAATGTTACTATGAATGTTTGTGTACACATCTTGTGTACACATGTGTAGACATGTATTTTCAGTTTTCTTGGATACACACGTGCACACACACACACACACACACACACACACACATGGGGTGGAATTGCTGGGTCATATGGTAACTAACATTTTGAGACCTTGCTCTGTTACCTAGGCTGGAGTGCAGTGATGCAGTCATGGCTTACTACAGCCTCGACCTCTCATGCTCAAGCAATCCTCCAGCCTCAGCCTCCCAAGTTGCTGGGACCACAAGTGCATGCCATCACACCCAGCTATTTTTACTTTTTACTTTTCTATTTTGTAGAGACAGGGTGTCATTATGTTGCCTAGATTTTGTCAAATTCCTGGGCCCAAGCAATCCTTCTGCTTTGGCCTCCTAAAGTGTTGGGATTACAGGTGTGAGCCACCACTCCTAGCCTCTTTTGGGTTTTAATCTACATTTCTCAAATTACTAATGTTGAACATTTTTCATGTGCTTATTGACCCCTTGTGCACTTTCTTTGGATTAATATCTATTCCAACCCTTTGCTTATTTTTTAACTGGCTTGTATTTTTATTGTTGAGTTACAAGAGTTCCGTATATATTGTGAACATTCCCTCATCTGATATTGATTTGCAAATATGTTCTCACATTCCATGGGTTGTCTTTTTATTTTATTGATGGTGCCCTTGGAGGCTCAAAAATTTTTAATTGTGATGAAAACCAATTTATTTTTTCTTTTGTTTGTGCTTTTGGTGTCATAGCTGAGAAACTGTTGTGTAATCCAAGGTCACGAAGATTTACTGTTATTTTTTTCCCAAGAGTTTTACAGCTTTTGCTCTTACATTTAGATCGACGATCCCTTTCAAGTTAATCTGTGTGTATGATGTGCCTGCAAGTTTTAAAAATATCTACCTTAAAAAATATATATCTTTTTAAAACAATTGATTTATTCTTCACTCTGCAAAAGAAGATTACTGTTGCAATGTTGACCATTTCCTTAACTGAAATCATTTTCTAATGAATTATTTTAAAATATACGAGGATGTTTACATGTAAAAAAAATTCTGTGATCTTAAATACAATACATTGTATTGAAGAATCCAGAAAATGTTTGGATATTTTAGTTAATAAATCATTGAATAAATTTTTGTGTGCCTACTGTGCAAATACAGTGCTCCAGGAGGTAGATGGTCTGCAGGGTCAAATGCTGCAGAAAGGTCAAGGTGAAAGACCCCCAGGAAAAGGCCCTGGGTTTGGTGGTTGTAGATCCTGAGAACCCTAGGAGAGCATAATTTCAGCATGGTGGGAGGGTAGGCAGTGAGGGCCATGAAGTTGCACCAAAGGGACTATTTTTTGTGAAAAGGAGATGTATTAGTCCATTTTCATGCTGCTGATAAAGACACCTGAGACTGCTGATAAATTACCTGAGACTGGGTAATTTATAAAGAAAAAGAGGTTTAATGGACTCATAGTTCCACATGGCTGGGGGGACTCACAATCATGGTGGATGGCGAAAGACATATCTTACATGGCGGCAGGCAAGAGAGAGGATAAGAACCAAGTGAAAGGTGTTTACCCTTATAAAACCATCAGATCTCATGAGACTTTTTCACTACCACTAGAACAGTATGGGGGAAATTGCCCCATGATCCAATTATCTCCCACCAGGTCCCTCCCACCACATGTGGGAATTATGGGAGCTTCAATTCAAGGTGAGATTTGGGTGGGGATACAGCCAAACCATATCAGAGAGAAATAGGCTAATGATTGGAAAGGTACAAAAGAGTCATGTGAAGAGTTACTCTAAATAAAGAAAGCCTATGCATGTAGGTGATGAGAAGAAGAAGCAAGTAAGGAGGACAGACGAAAGAGCTCAAGAAAAGGAGTCGTTGAGGGCCCAGCTCTCAGAGGCAAGCAAAAGGATGGAGTTAAGAGCTTGGGTTACATGAAAATCCGACATCACAAAAACCTATATTCCTTTGAGGAATAACTACCCTTTTATGGATCTTTCAATGCAAGTTTGTATTCAAGCTAAAAGAGGTTCAAAACCTAGAACTTGAGCTCAGGTGCAGACAGACCTGGGTTTAAATTCCAGCTTTGCTACTCATTTACTGTACAACCTTGAGCAAGCTATTTAATTGTTCTAGGCTTCAATTTCCTCTTCTATAAAATAGCAGCAATAATAGACCTACCTCATCAGATTGTTAGTGTGAGGGTTATATGAGGACTACATATACATCTCTTGATAGTTATAAATTCTTGGTGATTTTAACAAAAATAAAACATAGCCATATAACTTCAAATTGATAATTTGGTTGGCTGAAATTACATTTTACACCATCATAACCCTCTTCCTACCACTAAGTCACAATACTCTTGATAAAAATCTAGGAAGAACTTATGGTTTGTATAAGAATTGTTCTTGAGTCCAGGTGTGGTGGCTCACACCTGTAATCCCAACATTTTGGGAGGCCAAGGCTCCCAAATCACCTGAGCTCAGGTGTTCGAGACCAGCCTGGGCAACATGGTAAAATCCTGTCTCTACCAAAAAATACAAAAAATTAGCCAGGCATGGTAGCATGCACCTGTGGTCCCAGTTACTTGGGAAGCTGAGGTGGGTCCCAGCTACTTGGGAAGCTGAGATGGGAGGATCACTTGAGCCTGGGAGGAAGAGGTTACAGTGAGCCGAGATCATGTCACTGTCCTCCAGCCTGGGCAACAGAGTGAGACTCCATCCTGAAAAAAAAAAAAAAAAAAAAGAATTGCTCTTAACTCATCTGGAGTCAAACGCTCTCATCCTCAGGTATAACTAAGAAGACGTTAGCCCACATATAGTCCAGCCATACAATGTATTCAAGTGATCAGTCTAGGATTATGAATCCTGAATGATGACATTACCATTTTGAAATCTCTTCCAGCCCCAAGCTAGGTTAAGTTATTAAAGCTCTTTATGACTCATTTTCCCTAATCTCTGGCTAATGTAAAAGACAAACTGTTTCCACCTTTCTTGTGCAACTGTATTCACTCATTAAAACTCTCCTCCAGAAGAATAATATTTTACTTGTAAGAGAAATAAAATTGTGAAAGAAAATGCTATGGACTTCCAGTTACATAGGTCTGATTTCCAAGTCCTGTGGCAGACAATGATGTGCAATCTTTCTGTTAACACACGAGTCAGCCTCCCTCTCTTATTCTCATCTCTTCAGCAGTGAGTGTTTTCCCAATAAACACAAGCAACTGCACTGTATTAGGGCTATCTTGTTTTTCTCAGAAGTATTTTTCATGTACACTTTTAAACCTTTTCACGCTCATGAACTTCCTCCTTGGTTATATTTACTGTATCCTGTTGTACTAAGAGGATTTGGGGTTTTTTATACCAATTTGGAAAAACTTCCTTCCTGGCATCCAGATTTTCTCTTCAGATGTCAAAATTGGAGATAATGGTCCATTGCTAGCCCTGGGGTGAGACAGTGAGGGAAGGAACAAGGGGAGCTGTGGTCTCGCCACGCCAATCAGGTCGACACACTTCATGTGTGCTGAGTGGCCCAGTGTGTGTCAACAGAGGTTTACTGTTCACTCCTGCGACACCGGGGCATTAAAATGCAAGGCTAGTGGTTTGAAAATTGTCAGTATTTCTAATCCACGCACTTTGAAAAGTCAATAGGTTTTCTAAAGAACTTAATCACTCAGAACAAAGTTGGATTTATTGCAAATGCCAAATTTCCTAATCAAAATCCACTCTTCCTGGCATATGACATACCTACATCTTTCCAAAGCAGATTCCACTCAACAGTTTCCTTCTTAGGAAACACTAAATATATGATAAATCATGTTTTTAAAAATATCTAGGGAAATAAGCATATAACTTAGTGTAACTTGCCAATAAAAAAAGGTCAAGAAAATTGATTATTAACCTTCAGAGTCCTTTTTAAATAAAACCTTAATTTCCAAAGGGGCCTCTGTACTAACATATATGTGAATTGTTTGTGCTTAAAAAGACGTATTGGCAGGTGGTGGGGTGGGTAGTGGGGGAGACCTACAGGATTGCCTATTACAACTTCTTCACTTATAAATGAGGCAACAAATCCGGTGGAGGTGAAATGAAAGGCCTAAAGCAATTTACCACTGGCTGGCACCAGACTTAGAATCCAACTCTCAAATCGGTGCCCATTTCATGTCCCTGCTTCTGTCATTTGAGGTGGGGTTTGAGAAGCCAAAACATAATGAGAAACCATAATGTAAAGTTTCAAAAGTAGAAACTAGATTTGGACCCCTAGCCACTTCCCAGTTTCCTCATACCTTAACTTTCTGTCTGATTGTCTTATTCTGTCTAACTCTAGCAAACCAGACAACTGACTAGAGTTATATGAGCGTGACAGAGTGGACTGTAAATTCTTAGGTACAATTCACTGCAGAGGCAGTGTCCACATTGGGTATTTGGCACATCTCATTCATCTATCCATTGTTTCATTAAATGAACATTGACCGAGCATCCAATATACGCAAGGCAGCAAGTAGGTTTTGAATCCTGCAAATTACAGAGAAAAATAAAACAGTCTCCCTGTCCTGGAGATGCTCACCTTCTAGTACTGAAGATGGACAGGCAACTAGAATCCCACAGTGAGCATGATGCCATAAAGGGACGTGCAACTTCTCCAGGGTCAGGAGAGGGCATCCCAGGCAGAGGGTGCTGCACAGGGAATATAATTTGATTTGGAGAACTGCAATTCCTTCACTGCAGCTAGGGCAGGTCTTCTGAAATTTGCATATGCATACCAGTCACCTGGGGACCTTGGTGAAATGTGGATGCCATAGGTCAGGAGTGAGCTCTGAAATTCTGCTGCACTAACAAGCTCCCGGGTGATGTCACCGTGCCCCATGCACCACACTCTGAGTAATGCTCCCTGGGAGGTGAAGGTGGAAGCCTCAGCAAGAGCCAGTTAATAAAGTGTTTTGAACGCCATGCTGTCGAATTAGGATTCTCTTTGAAAGTAACAGGAGTAACAAATATAATTGAATTTCTTTAAACTGATGTTGGCTTTCTAAGTTTATTGGAAGCTCAAAAGTTATTTTTGCAGGGAAGCTTTCTCAGCCTTCCCTCAGAGGCAAACACATGCATACCTTGATGCTGCACTGTGAGTTAACACTGATTCACCTACTCATCAAATCCACTGGACTGTAAGCACTGGGAGGAAAGTTATGTCTTTTTTTTCCTTCATACATTTAATCTAATTTTCTTATTATTTTATTTTATAAATAATTGTACTTGGGGTGCAAGTGCAATTCCGCTACACTGATATATTGCATTGTGGTGAAATCCAGGACTTCAGTGCATCCATCAGTGGAGCAATGCACGTTGTACCCATCAAGCAACTGCCTCTGGTCCACACTCTTCAGTCATGTCTTTTAGTTTTGAATCCTCAACCCGAATGTACCCAACACCTAACACTGTGTCTGACCCATAGTTTTTTCCATAAACTTTGGTCACATTTTATGTTTGCTCTAGATTAGTGGTTCTCAAATGTTAGCCTGCATCAGAATCACCTGCAGGGCTTGCTAAAACACAGATTGCTGGATCCCATGCCCAGAGTTTGTAATTCACTACATCTGGGTTGGGGCTTGAATGTTTGCATTTCTAATGTGTTCACAGGTTATACTCCAAAATTACATAATGCAAAATTGTAACCTGTGAACATATTAGAAATGCAAACTCTGTAGGTGTGGGGACCACATTTTGAGAATAGATAGACAGACAGATAGATGACAGATAGATAAAACACCCAGTAACTGCAAATAAATATCAATTATTTGTAGTAAATGAACTCGCCTCACTTGCTGCTGGCACAGACAGCATAAAACAGTTGTTTAACAAAAGCCACAATGTGTTTCATTACAAACATACCAGGCAAATGTGAGTTTAACCCTTAATCTTTTAAATCTATAAGAATATTAAAACTGCTGTTGCATTTTTGTAATCACAGTTTTTATTTTATTTTTTCGTAATTGACGAGAACACCAGCTGACTTGTCATACCCACTGGGATGGTTATAATTAAAAAGAGACATAATAACAAGCACTGGCAAGGATGTGGAGAAAATGGAAACTTCATGCATTGCTGGTGGGTGTGTAAAATGGTGCAATCACTTTGGAAAACAGTTTGACAGTTCATCAAAAAATTAAACATAGAATTACCATGTAACCCAGCACATTCACTCCTAAGTTTATGTCCAATAGAATTGAAAACATTGGTTCTTGTGAAAACTTTCACATGAATATCAGAAGCATTGTTCATAGTAGCCAAAAATTGGAAAGAACTCAAAGGCCCATCAAGTGATAAATAGCTAAATAACATATGCTGTATACCCTTACAATGGACTGTCACTCAACAATAAAAAGGAAGGCAGTACTTTTTTCTAACATGGATAAGAATGCCCCAACATGCATGAAACTTAAAAACATGATGCTAAGAAAGAAGTCTGACACAAAGGCCACATATTGCATGAGTCCATTTATATAAAATGTCCCAAATAGGCAAATTCACAAAACAGAAAGCAGGTTAGTGATTGCCAGGGCTGGAGAAAGAAGGGAATGAGGGAATGGGGTATGACTGATAAAGGTATGGGATTTCTTTGGGGGATAATGAAAGTGCTCTGAAATGAAATAGTGTTCGTATCTATTTTAGTATAGTTTTGTGAATAAACCAAAAAGCCATGAAGTGTATATTTTAAAGCATGAATTTTATAGTACATAAATTATATCTCAATGTAAGAAAAAAGTAAGGCCCTCTAGTCCCATTTGGTGGTGATAACATTTTCATTTCAGAGTTATACTATCTGATAAGGTAGCCACTAGCCACATGTGGCTCTTGAGCTCTTGAAATGTGACTAGTCCAAAGTGAGGTCGAGTGCAGTGGCTCACACCTGTAATCCCAGCACTTTGGGAGCCAAGGCAGGAGGATCACTTGAGCCCAGGAGTTAGAGACCACCCTGGGTAACATAGTGAGACTCTGTATCTATAAAAATAAAATATATATATACACATATAAAAAAACAAAGGGAGCTGTGCTGTGTAGGTAAAACACACCCTGGAAATTAAAGACTTGATTTTTTTTAAAGGGATATAAATATGTGCATACATGTTTAATATTGAAATGATAGTATTTTAGATATATTTAGTTAGCTAAAATACAGTAGTAAAATGAACTGATTTGCTGATTTTTACTTTTCAAATGTGGCTCCTGGAAAATTTAAACCTCTGTATGTGGCTTGCATTGTCATCCCATTGGCCAGCACTGCCTTCAAGGCCCTCCCTAGTATGGTGAGTGTCTTTGTAAAAACATGAAAAGTGTGCACATCTGAGGGTTAGTGAGATGGGTGTTTTCCTTTACATAGAGGGCTCTGTACCCAGGGCTTGATTAGCTCTGTTCTATTAGCTAGACTCAGCACTTGTAAACAGGCCAATTCAATGGATCTTTCCAGTTTTTGTTCTTTGAGTAGAAAGCCACCTGCAAAAACAGAGCTTTGTTATCTCAAAGAGCAAGGTTCTGGGCCATTATTATTTTAGAAAGTACTTTTTGTGTCTCTGCCTAATGAACTACACAGCAAGTCATCTGAAAAGGAATTTTAAGGCATAATTTTGTCCTCTTTAGAATACTTTTTTCCCAAGGCTCAAGTCCTGCATCATAACATTCTTAACCTTGACATTTATTCCTAGATATCAGCAAAAGCTGATCGTAAGAACTCTGCTGAAAGGAAAAATCACTTTAAAATAAACCAAAGATAAGGATTTATTTGGTAGGCAAAGTAGTTAAGGGCAATTTGTTGAAATGGTATAAGAACGTCTATCAATAAGAAAGTAGGTTGTTTGCTTTTAAAATCACAGTATCTTTTGATTATAAAACAATAGATGTTATTTTGAAAATTTCAAAACACCAAAAGAAAATAAATAATCAAACTCTTAACTACACTACTAGAGAAAATAATTGTTAATATATAGATATCTATCTTTCCAGGGAAAAAAGAGGTCTTGATAAGTCAAAAATTTTCTATATGGAGAAAACTGGCTCAATTTCTGTTGTTGACTATTGGTCAACAAATAATACAGCATTTACTTATCATCCAATCAGAAATAATTCTATTGGTTCTCTAAATTTTGAGAAGATAAACCCAGTTGTTACAGGTTTAGTTATATAACATCTCTGTATTACAATTTAGTGGCTGGACTGAATGTAATCCTTTTGCCTTAACTTCAACAAAGCAAGAGAGAGACATTTACATTGCACACATAGATGATGTGGGTGGGCATGTCTCTACACACTTTTCTTTCCTCTTCACCAACAACGTTGTATGAAAATATTTACTGCTTTCCTATAGCTTCATGTATGTGGTGTACTATTCGTGTCATGAAGCAGAAGGATGGATTATTCACTGGAGTTTTTATGGACCCACATTCAAGTGTTTCCCCAGCTGTGTTTACAGCTTTGGGTTTCTAAGCCTCTTGAGAAGTAATCAGTTTTGATCATCTTAAATCCCAAAGTAAATTTTCTTTTCTGGATATTATTCTAGTTGCGAACACAGGTTAGTCTGGCCTATTGAACCATCTTTTACTGCTGTGACCTTCAAAAATGAAAGCTGTGGTTTTGCCCTAAGAAGGAGAAAAGGAGATTTGAAATATGACTCAGATTGTTCCCTGCAAAAGGTGAGGTCTCAAAACTCCTTTGCTCTCTTTTTTAAATTATTATTATTAGACTGGGTCTTAATTTTCGGTCATTTTACTGCGTAAGTCTGGTCTCTTCAAAATAGTGTAAGCCCCTTTAGAGCCAAGATTCTTATATGATGCTTTTGTATTACAGTTTATATGTTTTATAACTTTCTATAATAACTGGCACAAGCACAGACTTATATGATGCACTCAGTAATACTTGTTCCTTGGCTAATGAGAAGTACAAATGATATTTAAAAGCTTTGGCGATTGTAGCTTATGGGTGTTTGTAGTCGGGGAACTTTTATAAATGACTATGCTTAATACTTCTTAAACATCAGTAACCATACAGCTAGCTACATTTCGAGCCAGGGTGTTTGCTAAAAGATAATACTCTGTCATTTACCTATGTTTTCTTGGGAGAATCAAGTAACCCATCATTGCCTCCATTTCCTTTATGGAAATCAAAATAACTAATTGGCCGGGCGCGGTGGCTCAAGCCTGTAATCCCAGCACTTTGGGAGGCCGAGACGGGTGGATCACGAGGTCAGGAGATCGAGACCATCCTGGTCTACACGGTGAAACCCCGTCTCTACTAAAAAAATACAAAAAACTAGCCGGGCGAGACGGCGGGCGCCTGTAGTCCCAGCTACTCGGGAGGCTGAGGCAGGAGAATGGCGTAAACCCGGGAGGTGGAGCTTGCAGTGAGCCGAGATCGCGCCACTGAACTCCAGCCTGGGCGACAGAGCGAGACTCCGTCTCAAAAAAAAAAAAAAAAAACAAAATAACTAATTAACTAAATTAACTAATTCATTAAAGTGAATGACTGGCATATTGATAAGGTTTCACTAAATATTAGCTGCTGCTGCTACTGCTGCTGCTGTTACTCCTATTATTACTACAACTACAATGCTCTTGACCAGTAAGCTCAGTCCACCAACAACTGGAAAGATATTCTCTTCCTCTAGGCTGGGACCCTTGAGAACCATCTACATGGAAAAGTGAGAGAACAAGGGGACATAAGCAGAGCTGGCCAGGTAGGCCAAATGAATCAGACCACTCATTCTGTGACAAATCCAAGTACTAACAAAATGAGATAAAAGCAGCAGCAGGTATCACATGAGATAATCTGGTCAACATAGGCTGACCTCCCACCAATCATATGCTGCTGCCCAGGTGCAGGACACTGAAGAGTGGAAATATGATGTAGTGCTTGTCTTTGCACCTTTATCTCCTGTGAGCTTTTAAGTGTATGGTATATAGGAGTTATTTGTGTCTATGTAGGGAAGGTGTCTTCCTGGCTTCCAAGAAAAAAAGTAAAAAAGATGTCTCATTATAGATAGAAAGCTAGAAAAAAGGCAGATATTGAATTAAAATATCCAAGCCCACAGAAAGGCAAACATCACATGTTCTCACTTATTTGTGGGATCTAAAAATCAAAACAGCCGGGCGCGGTGGCTCAAGCCTGTAATCCAACACTTTGGGAGGCCAAGACGGGCGGATCACGAGGTCAGGAGATCGAGACCATCCTGGCTAACACGGTGAAACCCCGTCTCTACTAAAAGATACAAAAAACTAGCCGGGCGACGTGGCGGGGCCTGTAGTCCCAGCTACTTGGGAGGCTGAGGCAGGAGAATGGCGTAAAACCCGGGAGGCGGAGCTTACAGTGAGCTGAGATCCGGCCACTGTACTCCAGCCTGGGCGGCACAGCGAGACTCCGTCTCAAAAAAAATACAATAAAAAATAAATAAAAATCAAAACAATTGAATTCATGAACACAGAAAGCAGAAGGATGGTTACAAGAATCTTGGAAGGATGGGGGTGGTGAGGAGCAGGGAGGGTTAATGAATACAAAAAATAGAAAGAATTAGTAAGACCTGCTATTTGATAGCACAACAGGGTAACTGTAGTCAATAATAATTGTACATTTTAATATAACTAAAATAGTATGATTGAATTGTTTACAATAAAAAGGAGAAATGCTTGAGGTGATGGATACCCCATTCTCCATGATGTGATTATTACACATTGCATGCTTGTATCAAAACATCTCATGTACCCCAGAAAAATATATACCTACTATAGACCCACTAAAATTGTTTTAAATCTAAAAATAAATGAATAAATAATTTTATGTTAAGGTGGTAAAAAAAAAAAAACCCAAGGCTCCGTTTTAATCAGGCGTGGTTGTATTACAAACCACTTCAAAACTCAATACCTTAAACAACAACCTTTATTATTGTTCACAATTCTGTAGGTTGGCTAAGCTCTTCCTCTAGGGGTTTTCCTTTAGCTTCCTTTAGCTAGAAGGTACAGAATGGCCTCACTCATGTCTGGGAGTTGGCTCTGGACATTAGCTAGAGCCTCAGTCCTCTTCCTTAAGCTTCTCATATATGAGGGAGCTAGGCTAACCTTCTCTACAGCATGGCAGTCTCAAGCTTCCAAGAGGGCAAGGGTGGAAGCTGCAAAGCCTCTTGAATGCCTAGGCTCTGGAACTCCCACAGTGCCCCAAAGCCAACCCAGGTAGATTCATGGGAGTAAGAAATACTCCCTGCCTCCTGTTGGGAGAAGCAGCCTCACCTTGCTGAAGGAGTTACACGCAGCATTCACCAACTACTGCTGCATAAGAAACCACCCTAAAAGTGAATGGCTTACAATGACTTCTTGCTTCTCCGTGATTTATCAGAGGCCATTATTATACTAAATCTCCCACAGCCTATTTTCTACTCTTTCAATAGTGGCATTTTTCTCCTGTAGGGCATGTATAATCTTCTCTCCTGTTTCTTTCAGCAATTAATTCATTTGAAGTGTCATGACAAAACTAGAGTCAATGATTTGAGGGAAAAGGAAAAGTATATTTTATTCTCACTCTCAGTGTTCAAAGACAGATGAACAAATTTCGGAATAGCTCCAAAAGTCAACTTGGGATAAGATGAAGAGAATACAAGTTTTAGTAAAAGAAAAGGGAGCCAGATTCTGAGGTCAGGCCACACCTCTGGAGCCTTCCCTGCACCTGGAGCCTCCTTTGAAGTGAAGGAAATTGCTCCACCACAAGGAGGCTGAAGGAGGCAGACAGATGTGAGCATGGAATGTAAAACTGGCAACATTCAGTCAGCATCAAGGAGCAGATGAACTCGTGAGCCATAAACAGCATAGGCTGACCAAAGGTATCTCAAATTAGCATTCTTGGCTGCTTATTACTTTTATTAGACCCTAAAGAACTTCACAACTTAGGCAACTCTAAAATTCTAAGACCTATGACCTGAAGAGCAATTGGTCATTTTCCTGGGTACCTGTGATGGAACTCTTCACCTTCTGGCTTTTCTGGTGTGGGTGCAGGGGGAACCTGACACCCCTAGAAAATCTACCTAACAGGCCTGATTTGCTTTGCCTAGAAAGGTTAGTGTGGGGGTCACTTCACAAAAGGAAGTATGGCTGAGAAGGGATAGAGGTAGAGATCCCAAAGGGATATCCATTTCCAGAAGAATCTTGGAGCCTTTCTGAGTGCTGTTTGTGAGATGAAATGGTGTGCCATGGGAGGGGAAGTCTTAGACTAAGCCCCAGAGTCAGTAATTCAGTAATTCTGTAAGTAAATCTGGAAGTCCCAGAGTCAGTAATTCTTTCCTGGAGAATATGTAGGGACAGGGTTGCAAATGGAACAGCAAACTTTCCTGAAAAAGCATCTACAAGGGACTTAAATCAACAAACAAAAACAACCCCATTAAAAAGTAAGCAAAGGACATGAACAGGCACTTCTCAAAAGAAGACATGCATGCAGCCAACAATCATGTGAAAAGAAGCTCATAATCACTAATCATTAGAGAAATGCAAATCAAAACCACAATAAGATACTATCTCACACCAGTTAGAATGGCTATTATCAAAAAGTCAAAAAATAACAGATGCTGGCTTGTGGAGAAAAAGGAATGCTTTTTAACACCCCATTGGTGGGAATGTAAATTAGTCCAACCATTGTGGAAGACAGTGTGGCGATTGCTCAAAGACCTAGAGACAGAAATACCATTAAACCCAGCAATCCCATTACTGGGTATATACCCAAAGGAATATAAATCATTCTATTATAAAGACACATGCACCCATATGTTCAGTGCAGCACTATTAACAATAGGAAAGACACGGAGTCAACCTAAATACCCATCAATCATAGACTGGATAAAGAAAATATGGCACATATACACCATGGAATACTATGCAGCCATAAAAAAGAATGAGAGCTGTCTTTTGTGGGAATATGGATGGAGCTGGAGGCCATTATCCTTAGCAAGGTAACACAGGAAACAGTAAACCAAATACTGCATTGGAACAATGCACACTGGGGCTTACTGGAGGGTGGGGGGTGGAGGAGGGAGAGGATCAGGAAAAATAACAAATATGGATACTAGGCTTATACCTGGGTGATGAAATAATCTGTACAACTAAACCCCATGACACATGTTTACTATGTAACGAAACTGCACATCCTGCACAGGTACCCCAGAACTTAAAAGTTAAAAAAAAAAAAATTCCTGGAAAGCAGGAAGTTATCTGTGAAACAGAATCCCTCAAACTGGCAAGGTGATTTCGTCATGTATGGAAACACACATTCATACATTTTCATAAATGCATGTGTGGGATCAATTTAAACATGTTCATGTGTACAGTTATGTGTAGGGGGTCTTTTTATTCCTTTTCCTTTTTTGGCTTAGTGCTTCCTCTTCTCTTCAACACATATAAATTCTCAGCCTACCCACTTACCTGGAAAGCCCATATTAATAATCTAGTATGTGTCTTTCCTATTTTTATTCATGGCTATATAATCATAGGTAGACCTACACATGCACATACACACATAGGGACTTTTGTTTTACAAAAATAAAACCATAGCATATACTTTTCACTGCATTGTGCTTTACTCACTCAACGATATCCTTTAAAATTCTTCCCGTCAGCTAGCACAACTAATTTCTTCTTTTTTATTTTTTTGAAATGGGATCTCACTCTGTCAACCAGGCTGGAGTGCAGTGATGCGATCACAGCTCACTGCAGCCTCAAACTCCTGGACTCAGGCAATCCTCCCAACTCAGTCTCCTGAGTAGCTGGGAGTACAGGCTAGCACCACCATACCCAATATAGCAAGACCCCATCTCTACAAAAAAAGTACAAACATTAGCTGATGTACCATACCCAGCTGATTTTTGTATTTTTTTGTAGAGACAGGGTCGCGCTATATTGCGCAGGCCAGTTTTGAACTCCTAGGCTCAAGCAATTCTCCTGCCTCAACCTCCCAAAGTGCTGGGATTACAAGCGTTAAAAAAAAATCGAAAGCACTAAACAACAACAAAAACGAATAATCAAAGAATCTAAAGATCATACATATGCCAAAAGAAAATACACTTCTCATGGCTATATTGGGGCACAATTTACGTACCATAGGACTCACCTGTTTAAAGTGTACAACTCATTCTTTTCTTACAATATTTAGAGAGTAAATAATAAAACTTTCTTTGCAGAAAAAAAAAATTTACTCTTAATGACTGTATTTTTCCATCAGATGGATATGCCATAATTTATTCAGCCATCCCCCATTACGGAAAACACTTAGCTTTTATAATTTGCAAAAACAAAACAAAACAAAGTAAAACAAGCAAGCTAAAACAACCTTGTATATGAATCTTTGAGGAAGGGATTGCTGGCCTGATGACTATCTGTATTTTAAATTGTAATACATAGTGCCATGCTGCTCCTGCAAGAGGTTACAGTGTTTCCGTTCTACCTAAGCTGTATGAAAGTTCTCCCTTACCTACAATCCTGCCAGCAATAAGTGTTACAAATCTTTACAATTTTAGACAATCTGGTGGGTACAAAGTCATATCTTATTGTTTGTTCAATTTGTACTCCCCTCACTTTTGGTATATTTGAGGATATTTCCGAATTTCTCAACACTTTGGATATGCTTTTCTGTATATTGCCCATTCATATCTTTTGTCCATTTTCCTATTGGTTTGTTCTTGCTTTTCTTGCCAAATCATAACAAATCTTTGAATATTATAAAAATTATAACCAGTATATACACTATATAGATTTCTTCAAATCTACCATGGTCTATTGTATTTTATATTATCTTTGCCTAAAAGTTATACTAATTTCAGTCAAATACAGCTATCTTTTCTCTCAGAGCTTTTGGCTTCTCAGTTTTATTGGGAGGGTTTTCCTGCCCCCATTATATAACAGTACATATAATCCACTAGATTTTTTGGTGAGAGCTTTGGTTTACTTCACCTTTTATATTTTTCATTCATGTATTTGTAGTGTATCCTTGACGGTGCAATAAAATTGAGATCCAATAGGATACTGATTTGAACATTAGGTTGGTGAAAAAGTAATTGCAGTTTTGCAATTTTAGTGGCATAAAACACAATTACTTTTGCCTCAACCTAATACAATGGGTTTATAGAGGGTTCTAGTAACTAGTTAGGATGTCCCTTACTCCATCTCTACTTATTTTTTCTAAATTACTTGTCTTTTCTTTGATATTCATTTTTCTTTAGAAACTTTCAGATCACTTTATCTAATTACCAAAAACAACAAACAAACCCGAAACACCCACTTTGTGATTTTTAGTAAAACACACCACACACACAATCTATTTGTAGAATTTAATATCTTTATGGCATTGAGTTTTCCCACCCAAGAAAATGGCACATCTTTCCATTTCTTCATTTCTCCTTTTGCATATTTTAGTATAACTTTGTTGTGCGTTTTCTTTTTTTGTTATCCTAAGTATTTCATAGGGGTTAGTTTTTCACTATTTTACTTTTATTTTTTTTTTCAGTCCTGCACTTATTCCTAGAGTACAAAAAAGCTAATGATATTTTTGCCTATTTGTAGGTCTACCTATTTTACCAAATTCTATTCTTAATTCTAGAAGACTTTTATTAGATTCCTTTTGGTTTTCTAGGTTTACAATCATATCATTTGCAAAAATAGACAGTTTTACCTCTTTTTTCTAATGTTTATTCCAGTTTTAAAATTTGCTACCATCAAGTTTTATATTGTATTCTCTTGTAATACTTTCAGTCACTTTAGTCTTCCTTCTGCTTTCTGATCTTTTACAATTTTGCATTTCCTCCTTTTTAAAAATCAAACTTGTTATAGACATGTATAGAGTTTAGATGTTTTATATAACAAGTTTAAATTTATTTATATATCCTATTAATTTTGCTTTCTATTTCAGTAATTTAAGCTTTTGCCTTTATTAATCTCTCTTTATTCTTATTCTAATTTCTTAGAATGAAGATTTGGTTTCTTTATTTCTAATACAGTTTTTTTTTCACATGAAAAGCATTTTAACTACAAAAATTTTCATATATAGTTTTCAGAGCCCTAGAGTATGTTATAAAGTTCGACCTTTCATGGCTTTTAAGATGGTCAATAATTTCCCTTTCAACTTTTGGAACCAATTATTTTGTAAGTATTTTTAAATTTTCAAGTAGGCAATTTTTTGTTACCTTTTGATAATTTTTTCTTTTTTTTGAATTACGATCAGATAATGTTAACTATAGAATTATGACTCTGAATTTGCTCAAGTTTTCTTTGTAGTCAGATACCTGATCAGTCTCTATAAATGTTCTGCAGACATATGAAAACAATAAAATACTTTAGATCAGGAATATGGAGGTTTATTTCTTTACTGTGTTGGGAAGCAGCGTGACACAGAGGTTAAAAGTAAAGACTTCAGAGAAAGTGTCCATTTTCAAATCTTGACTTTACCATTTCACCTTGAGCACACTTGTAAAATGTGAATGATAACAGTGTCTAACTCATAGGGTGGTTGTGAGCATTAAATGATTTACTATTCATAAAGTATTTAGAATAAAAATTATATGCTATATATTTATATATAATGCTATCCAAATTACATGATTTATTTATATAGCATTATGTATAAATTTTATATTGATGTAATTTATATTATATATTTAAATAATATACTATATATTATAAATAGTACTATAAT
>NW_016810965.1:151445-247206 GCF_001698545.2 Rhinopithecus bieti | reverse complement strand
ATAGTATAATATATAATATGTCATTATATATTATACTATATATTATTTGTATGTAAATTATAAATTTATGAATTTTAAATGCTATAACATTTCTGTATAAATCAAAATATGTCAATTCCTTATTTCTTTCTACAGAACTTTCCAATATAGTTCAAAGAGATATATTTAGCTAATGTAAGTTTTTTGGTGTTTTTGGCAATGGTTTACGGGTTAAAACATATTGTTCTGGTACTATTTTCTTTTAATTAAATTTTAAATTGTTAAAGTGATATATTTTAAAATGTAGTTCTTAAACACTTTTCTCTCTTTAGATTTCCTCTTTTTTTACTTTTAGTTTAGGTTCAGGGATACATATGCATATCTGTTATATAGGTAAATTGCATGTCACAGGGGTTTTGTATACAGATTATTTTTCCAACCAGGTAATAAACATAGGGAGTCCTTTCTCCATTGCTTGTTTTTGTCGACTTTGTTGAGCATCAGATGGTTGTAGGTGTGCAGCATTATTTCTGGCTCTCTACTCTGTTCTGTTGGTCTATGTGTCTGTTTTTATACCAGTACCATGCTGTTTTGGATATTGTAACCTTGTAGTATAGTTTGAAGTTGGGTATTCCGATTCTCACCTTCCTCCCTTTCTCCACCCTCATATAGGCCTTGGTGTCTGTTATTCCCTTCTTTGTGTACACATGTACTCAATATTTAGCTTCCACTTATAAGTGAGAACGTGTGGTATTTGGTTTTCTGTTCCTGTATTAGCTCACTTAGGATAATGGCCTCCAGCTCTCTCCATGTTGTTGCAAAGAACATGATCTCATTCTTTTTATGGCTACATGGTATTCTGCGGTGAATATGCACCACATTTTCTTTATCCAGTCTACCGCTGATGGGCATTTAGGTTGTTTCCATGTCTTTGCTACTGTGAACAGTGCTGCAATTAACATACATGTGCATGTCTTTGTAGTAGAAAAATTTATATTCCTTCTAGTATATACCCAAAATGGGATTGTTGGGCCTCATCAGAAGCTGAGCAGGTACTGGGCATCATCCTTTACAGCCTGCAGAATCATGAAGCAATTAAACCTCTTTTCTTTATTAATTAAGCAGTCGTAGGTATTTCCTTATACCAACGCAAGAACCGCCTAACACAAGCTCCATGGTGGACACCAGCTGCATATCCACCCTGCCTATAACCCAGCTCTGCTAATTCACATCACTTTTTACCCAATCCTTTTCTCTTTCTCTTCCCAAATTGTATTTTGTTCATTTGTGTGTTCATTTAATGAAGATGTTATTGAGTTTCCCCATGAGCTAGGAACCATGAGTACGAAAATGAGTAGGTCCTCAAATGCAGTGAGGAATCAGCTCCCAAGGAAGTCCTGCAACCACCCTGGAGTCCTCCACAGCCCCATGGCCAGCACAACCAGGGCTGATTTATTTGCTGCCTTAACACAGTAATACTGTGGTGCTCCGGATCCTGGAAAACTGTTTTCCTTGATTATTAGAAACTTTGCCAATCTGAGCATTATTTGATTTTAGAAGTTTAAACTTGAAAGGGATCTTTTTATGGATGAAAAAATTGAGGCCCAGAAAGGTCATAAGGTGTCCATGAAACTCATTGTCTCTGTACTTTTGTCCTCGACTTTTTTGGCTTCAAAAGTGGTCTCAGAGCTTCATATCTACTCTCAGTGCTAAGGGAAACTTGAAAAGAGAAGAATTTTTTCAAGGCTTTGAAATTTCTAGGCTTTCAGGTATAGTTGGTCTGTTTAAAACTAGAGTAAAATGATATGTCATGGATGTACAGACTTTGTTTCCTTCACACTGAGCCCAATCCAAGTGATCAGAATGAAGCCTTGTGAACTCCCACTCAACACGTGTTTTTCATTCCTTGAAACAATATCCTGATTGCCTTCCCTTGACTTGGGTCCAGTGGACTCCATTCCCCATCTCCTCAGCTACTTCATTAGTTTAGTTATCACGTATAAAGGCCATTTGAATGCCCTCACATATTCCCCATTATAGGAGGTATCACTGACAAAGGACTTAAGTGGCTGCACTCTGAAAGCCACCCCTGCATTTGCAGCAAGCCACCCTTCCAGGTGCAGCTCCTGGTCAGTGATGGAGTGACTGAGTGCTGCAGGACCCTAATACAGGCTTGTTCCTGAGAGTTGGGATTACTCTGACAGCTAATGTTGGCCCAGGTACATTTCCACCAAAACTTCCCTCCTCTCCTTCACTGGCGTCAGATTGGACGGTGGTCTGACAGCTCTCCCAGCCTTTCTCAGCCCCTATCCCCTGTTGATCCCACAGGTATTTTCCCTAATCAAGTCCTTGCATATTTAATTTGGTCTTGGCATCTGTTGCTTGCAGGACCTAGAATAGATGGTGATGTCAAGGTCACAGATTTGGATCCATCCCCTTATCGCTTCAGAGAGTAACTTGATTTTCATTACCTTGGGTTTCTGCACAGACAGATCCTAGTTTCTATTTCTCACTCTGTCCCTATTTCTATCATACCAGTAGAACCATAAGGCTATCTGACGAGGAGCCATTTTTGATGTTTTACAAAATTTCATGGGATCATTTCCAGGGGAGGACAACGGTGCTAACCAGAGAAGTCAGCCACGTGAGCAGGGGTGATGAGGGTCGGTGGTATTCAGATTCTACAGAATGGGGTGGTTTGCAGGAGAGGGGATGCAGAGCAGGAAGAACTAGCAGTAACCAGTTAGGAGAGTTTGACTTTGAGATGACTGGCAGCTTCAGACTGACCTGCAGTGACCCCTGACACGTGGTCCCTTATGCCTTTATCCTGGAGAAGATGCCATCTTGAGACAAGTTGAAAGTAGAGCAGGAGCCTCGTAGATCTCCTAGCTTCAAATTCAGATGAGTCAGTGTGTGCAGCTGCCTCTAGGGGGCACAGATGAGGAGGGGACATACCTAGCACAGCCGCTGTCTCTGCCAAACCCCCTGCAGCCACATGGCATTGAGGAGTAAGCATCCCAGGGGACAATGGGCTTACTGCCAGGCTCATGCAGTCGTCACAGCTGCTGCGAGTTTATGGGCAGGTGGCCAGAACGCAAACAGTGTTGGTCCAGGTGCAGCCTAATAACTTAGAAGGACTGGCTATCCTGGCAAGACACTTAGTGGGAGTCATCCAATGTGGGGGTGCGAGTATACCCATGGCAGAACTTGTCAAAGCTGCATTTCCAGTCCACCTCCTGGGCAGACTCAGCGAAAGTGGGAGAGGGGTGGACCATGCCACTTTAGGGGGACAGCCACAACTGGAAGGACCAGTCTGGCTACCCTGGGCTGATGGCTGGCACTGATATGGGCAAAGACTCAAATTAAGACATCATAAACAAGGAACTTAGGGATTTCCGGTCTGGTTAATAACACTTCTCCTAACTCCTAAACCTCCATCTTCATAAAACTGAGTAGAATAGATTTAAATATGAAACGCAAGCCTCTTCTCAGACTTTTTCTTCCCTCCCTCCCTCTCTCTCTTTCTTTCTTTCTTGCAGAATCTTGCTCTGTCCCCCAGGCTGGAGTGCAGTGGTGCCATCTTGGCTCACTGCAACCTCAACCTCCCGGGTTCAAGCGATTCTCCTGCTTCAGCCTCTCTAGTAGCTGGGATTACAGGTGCCCACCACCATCCCTGGCTAAATTTTGTATTTTTAGTAGAGATGGGATTTTGCAACGTTGGCCAGGCTTTCCTCAAACTTCTCAGACATGATTATATCCCTGCTCCCTCAGATTTACTTTGGTCATGTGATTGCAGTTGAAGACAACATTTCCAAATCCAGATTAGTGGAGCTTTTCAGAGATGGTGTACTCCAGAGATGGTTCATGATCATAACTCCCCACGCTGTCATAATACTCAGAGGAGAGTAGCAGGGAAAGCGTTCATTACTCTGTGATAATCTAAACTTTAGACTGGAAGTTCAGCGTCCACACTGACCCTGGCAGGAGACAGCTGCTTCTGGGGCCAGAGTTACCTGATACGGACATGGACAAGCCCTCCCTCTACCTCAGCCGAATCCATATCTGCTGCTCCACCTCGCAGTGGCTTAATGGCCACAAGAAGTCTAATCTTGTTTATTCCAGGCAACTCATCACAGATTGGTGACAAGTGTCCATGAGACAAGCGCCCACTTTTTAGAGCTGAATTCCATCTCTAAAAAGAGAGGTCAGCCAGGCACGGTGGCTCACACCTGTAATTCCAGCACTTTGGGAGGCCAAGGCTGGTGGGTCACTAGGTCAGGAGTTTGAGACCAGCCTGGCCGACATGGTAAAACTCCATCCCTACTGAAAATACAAAAATTAGCCAGGTGTGGTGGCGGGCACCTGTAATCCCAGCTACTCAGGAAGCTGAGGCAGGATAATCACCTGAACCCAGGAGCCAGAGGTTGCAGTGAGCTGACATCGCACCACTGCACTCCTGCCTGGGCAACAGAGTAAGACTCTGTCTCAAAAAAAAAAAAAAAAAAAAGGAGGCCACCCATCCAGGTTCATGTCCAAGTTAAAAAGGGGTGTCTTCACATGCTCTTGTATTCTTTAATTTAGGACAACTAAAGGGATGAGCTCCTTGGCCATAGTCTGCGTTTTTGAGGGCCTGCCCTTTCTTGGAAGCAAAAGTTCATGGGAAGGAAAACACTTCCCCACCTAGAAAGTTGGCTTCTCCTGCTCTTCTCGTGCCTGAGTTGCCAGCAAAACAATTCCCCTCTTGCTTTGGCCTTTCCCACTCCATTCCCTACAAGGACATTTTTTTGTGTGTGCATGTGTCCTCAAGTCACTTTGTGTTACTAGTTATTAAGAATTTTCAACCCCTTTGGGAAAAAGTTTGAAGAATTTGGGCTCTTAGAGGACAGAATACTCTGTTGGACAGCATAAAAAACAGCAAGTGTGTGGAGGCTTGATGTGAGGAAAATAGTAGTTTGCTCCTATCCACTGAGCACTGAATATATAAAAATAGAATTAACAGGGATTTAAATAATACAATTCTTAAAAGCGTATGGTATTGGAGAAGGGGCCTTTTTAAAAAGGTTACTGAACTGCCAACTCTACCTTAAAGGAATTTTAAATTCATCTAAACATCTACAGATGTTACTGTCACCTGCAGAGCACAGATCTTTTTTAAGTTCTTCCCAAGGTGCATGCCAGCCAGCCCTGACTGTGGGCATGAAACTGAGACCATATCTGAAATATACATAGTCTTTCTACCCACTCAGAGCAGCTGCCTCTACATTTGTGCAAATTCTAAAGCTATAAGAGGTTTAGGTTTTCTCAGGTGACATACATAGAATATGAACGCGTGCTTCAGTTTCGGTTCCCATGAGCCTCCTTCTCTGCCTGGCCCTTCATGGGTAAGAGCTAAGATAAGGTTGCGGGGGACCTGGGAAGATCATGGGCTCTATAGTCAACTGGCACTGTTATAGGAAAGGGGTCCCGATCCAGACCCCAAGAGAGGGTTCTTGGATCTTGTGCAAGAAAGAATTCAGAGTGAGTCCATAGAGTAAAGTGAAAGCTAGTTTATTAAGAAAGTAGAGGAATAAAAGAATGGCTACTCCATAGACAGGCAGGCCCAAGGGCTGCCGGTTGCCCATTTTTATGGTTATTTCTTGATTATATGCTAAATAAGGGGTGCATTATTCAGGCCTCCCCTTTTTAGACCATATAGAGTAACTTCCTGACGTTGCCATGGCATTTATAAACCATCATGGCGCTAATGGGAGTGTAGCAGTGAGGACGACCAGAGGTTACTCACATAGCCCTCTTGGTTTTGGCGGGTTTCAGCTGGTTTCTTTACTGCAACCTGTTTTATCAGCAACGTCTTTCTGACCTGTGTCTTGTGCCAATCTTTTATCTCATCTTGTGATTTGGAATGCCCAATAGGTCTCAGCCTTATTTTACGACCCCCTATTCAAGATGAATTGCCCTGGTTCACATGCCACTCAAATGTTAGCTCTGCAAACTCAGGCAAGTACTTTATAATAACTTGGAGCCTTAAAATTAGAAGAAACAAGCTGGCCTGCTGTCTCATGTAACTGCATCTGTAACACTCCTCTGTTAAGCAATTTCTACCTTGCACTTTAATTGTTTGTCCTTAACTCTGCTTCCTTATTGACTCTAAGTTCCTCAAATGCATAGATTCTTTCCATCTTTGTCATATTGAAGGTGCTTAATAAATTTGATATATAAATGAGTGAATGAATTAATGTCTTCATTATTGTGAATGGGATTGTGAAAATTAAATGTGATAAAGTTAGCTCCCTTCCCAAAGTGTACAGGCTTTGACTCTCAAGAAAACGAAGAGATGACTCAAGATGTAACTTAACAATGAGTAATCCCTCCCTTCCTCCATTCCTTCCCTTGACTTATATTCATCTTTAGTTCTCTTAACTAATATTTATCAAAGGCCTCCTGTGTTTCTTCCAAATACCAGGCTAAGTCTGAGATTATATGGAAAGTCACATTCCTTTCCTCACTGTCTAGAGAGGAAACAGTCTTTAAAAATTACAGTCAGGGCCAGGTGCAGTGGCTCACACCTCTAGTCCTACCATTTTGGGAGGCCAAGGCAGGAGGATCACTCGGGCCCAGGAGTTTGAGACCAGCCTGAGCAACCTGGTGAGACCCCATCTCTACAAAAAATACAAAAATTTGCTGGACACGGTGGTGCATGCCTGTAGTCCCAGGTACTTGGGAGGCTGAGGTGGAGAATCCCTTGATCACAAGGAGGTCAAGGCTAGAGTAAACCGTGATTGTGCCACTGCACTCCAGCCTGGACAACAAAGCAAGACCCTGTCTCAAACAAAAAAAAAAAAAGTCACAGTCAGTAAAAATAATTGCTGAAGTAGAGTGTGTCATGAGTGCAGAACAGGCATCAATATCTGCTTGGGGAAGTCAGGAAGGTCCTGTAAAGGAGATGGCATCTGAGCTGAGCCCTGTAGATGGAAGAATAATCCTGCCTGAGACTGAGTCTCAAGTCTGCCCATAACCAACCAGGCATGTTGCACAAGTTACTTTACCTAGCAGAGACTCAGTCTGTTCACCTGTTTGTAGTTAGCTCATGGGATTTTTTTTGCCAGGATTCAGAACATGAGTAAAGAGCATAATATCGATCTAGGCAACGGTTCAACAAATGTTAGGACGGCGCAACAATGGTACAACAAATGTTAGAAATAACCATAAAAATATCCAGCCTGGTTGTTAATGGGAACCACAGACAGTCAGGTTTGGGGAGTATCCAAGGGGGACCCTTTTTTCTCATCTAGGTTCAGGACAATTTGAGAAAATTTTAAATGAATAATTATGGAGGCCAAAATATCACCTCTGAAATGGCAACAGCTAAATTGGAGAATAAGGTTACAACAAGGGAAACAGAGCTAGAAGGCACTCAGACTGAGCAGATGTGGGCATGGCAGCCTCCTAGACAGAAGCCTGCCCTGGAGAGACTCAAAGTGTGGAGCCACAGAGGAAAGCTCTGGCTCACTTTCAAGAGAGGAAAGGGAGGTGCAAACCCAAGTTTGCCCTGCTGTTCATTTCCATTTTACCAGCCAAGGACTCCCAGGAACAGAGGGAGTGAAGGGTGGAACATGGCCAGAATGTGCTTAGAAAACCAGTTCCCTGTGGAAATGGGGGTCGGGGAGTGCACCCCTCTAACACAGTGTTACTAGGGCATGGGGCTGGCAGGTGGTGGCATTCTGTGCTTGCAAAGGATCAGAGATATGGATAAAGTTTGAAGGCAGGCAGGGGCCAGATCATAAAAAGCCTCACAGCCCAGGCAAAGCAAAGGAGCTGAGGGTGCATGACTACTGAAAAGACAGGAAGAGGGACTGATCAGGAATATCAATTGATAGATTGACAAGGAGAGTGACAAGTGCATCCAGCATTGCAAAGCATACATGGGTAGAGGCACTCATTTCCAGGCTTGTCGAAAAACAAGGCTAGCAACGTGGTTTTGCCAGGTCCTTGGGAAGCTGAAGATGCTGGCAAGGAAGTAGGATCTGGGCTAGATGGACCTAAAGTGAAACTAGTAAGGAACAGATATTCTTGGGCAGCCTCCCGGAGTCCAGGAACCAGACAGTACAGTCCCTTCAGAAAGAAGGTAAAATTTGAGGAAGGGAATGAAAAATCTGAATGGATAAGAAAATACAGTAGAGAGTTGCATTCTCGTATTTCTTTTGAAATGGGAGATTTTGGGGTGATAACAACATCTAAGGGGTGGCCCAGAGAATGGGTAACTCAATAGAAGTAGAGTGAATGTCATTGTCATTATAGTAGAGGGAAGTCAGGGATGCTGGAAGGGTCATCTACAAGAATGTGGAAGCCTTCAGGATGAAGTCAAAGTTAACAAGGAGAAGAGACATTTTAAGTCTGGTATGTGGAACTGGGTCAACTAAGTTGCCATGTATGAAGGATCCAAGAAAGAAACAAAGACATGGCAACCTTCAAAATAGCAACAGTCACCACCAAAAAATTCCCTGGGAATAATCTACCCTGTTTATGCAAGAATGGAGATCATAAAAACATAAAAATATGTATAACTGTCAGAAGATATAGGTCCCGTGACCATTATAAAGACAGTAACAATGAAGTTCTTTTTGTTTTTTCTCCTAGTAAAGAGGAACGTGCTGACCACAAATCAGTGTGGTAAACTTTCACAAAATATGCGCCAACTTCAATAATTGATTTAATGCTCATTTTCCTGAGATTCTCTCTCTCTCCCCAAAAGCACACAAACCAGAGAAGTGTTTCCTCCTAAACTGTAGAGCCATAGATTACCCTAGAAACTCATCTGCAAACTAGGCAAGACACAGGTTGTGAGTTTGTGAGAGAAATGGAATTATCTTCCATATACACAGAACCAGATGGCATTCTATCACATCAGCTGATGTTTGTGACTATTACTATTATTTCCCATAATTGCCCCTCTGAGATCTGCTCGTCAGCGTTATGCTAAGCACATATAATTACCCAATAAAAGATATGGAGCTGAGCCCATTTTAAAAAGTAATTACAGCCAATATGATGGTATATAATGTAATAAGCAAGTCCAAATCATAATGTTAAATACCTTCAGAAGATAGCCAAAGAGGCTTTTTATAGAGATGACTTTTATTAAAGTCAAATGGAATATGTCCATTTTAGTTGTGGCATTCAGTCATCTTAGACAACTCTAGAAATATGTTGTGGGAAAAATAATAGGAAGCAAAACAGAGGCAAAGTAATTCTGCTGAATCACAAGGCATGGTCTTTGCTGTAGGTTCATTGCCAGGAAGAGTCCTTGAGAACACCAGACTTCATTGTGGGGATCTACAAGAAAAGAGCTTTGAAGACAGACCTCCTTCCCCCACTTAGATTTCCCTGTCAAGATATATAAAGGAATTAAAACTAATCAAAAAGCCCAAGTGAGCCGGCTGGTTAACTAGGACAGGCCCAACTTTGAGTTCAGAAAGCTTTCTAATGCTTTCCACCTGCCTATGCAAAGAACAAAGTTTCCAGGATATGTTGACTGCAAAGAAGGCTTGTTCCTAAAGAGAAAGATCATGTGGTTGCTGAAATGGCATGTCCTGGAAGTTTAGCTCAATGCTGAAAACCATTGTCATGCGTAAGAAATTACCCCATGCCCAAGATACTGAGTTTCTTTTTCTTAAGCTGTTTAATCATCACGAGAAAAGTAGTCAACAGGCATGTGAAGACATGAAGCAGTTAGCCCTTGGGGTTCCCAAGGCTCTTTACAGTCTCACCCCATCTAAAGTTAGCAATCAGTGGATCCTCTTTGCCCCAGCAAGGTGGATATTTCATTGTCTCATATTCCTCTTCTCCCCCACCACACACATGTTCCTCCCCAACAGATATCTGCTATGATCATTCCTGTTCCACCCAGGCCGCTGCCCTGTCTGGAATGGTCTGTGCCCTCTCACCACCTCTCCAAATCCTTCAAGACCCAATTCATGTTCCTTTCTTCATGAAATATTCCCCAATGGCACCAGCCAACACCAATATTTTTGCTTCCTGATCAGCCCTCTTTTCTGTCTCACTTATTGTCCAGCTAGAGATAGAAAAGGGGACCAAGTGGCTCGCACCTGTAATCCCAGCACTTTGGGAGGCTGAGGTGGGAGGATCACTTGAGGTCAGGAGTTCGAGAACAGTCTGGGCAACATAGTGAGACCTGATCTCCAGAAAAAATTTAAAAACTGGCTGGGCATGGTGGCACATGCTTGTGGTCCCAGCTACTTGGGAGGCTAAGGTGGGAGGAGCACTTGAGCCCAGGAAGTTGGGACTGCAGTGAGCCATGATGGCACCACTGCACTACAGCTTGGATGACAAAGGGAGAGTTGTCTCTAAAAAATATATACAAAAAAGAAAGAAAGAAAAGAAAGTAAGAAAGTAAAAGAAAAGGGTTTGATCTTGGGGGTTAAAACTAACTGCTACTGTGCCTGGAGTAATAGCTTCAATATTCCAAAGCTCCTTCTGAGTTGAAAAGTGTCATAGTCTTTAGCAATGAGAGTGAGAATGGTATGGGAGGAGGGAATGGAGCACTATATGTCCAGGATTTGCCAAGCCTAGTCTAAACCATTCTTCTTGGTAGTGGTTTATAATGAAACTTAATTTTTTATTCTCTCATATTATTCAAACGTATGCAGTTCCATGTTCTTATGGCCATTCGGATTAACTTTTCAGATTTTAAAGTGATACACTGCAAAAGTTACAGAGAAAAATGACCATAAAAGATGTCATAGAGAGTTACAACTGGTCATTCTTGAGGGGTCCCTCAAGCTGGCCTTCTATCTTCGCATTGGTTTGATAAGCTCTCAAAAGATTATTTCAAGTGTGCACCCACGGGTGATGGATTTCCTGGTATGTTTTCTCATAAATATATGAATTTATGAATATATGTGTGTATATATATATATATATTTTTTTTTAATACAAACACTTTCAGTGTATAGACCAGATTACTAATTAATTTCCAAACGGAGACATCCTTTATCAGAAACTACACTCCCCAGGGCTACTTCTACAGGTTTCTCCTTCTCCTTCTGAATAATGGGTAAGAAGCTGAATGTGTCCAGGAAGTGTCCCAGTGAGCATGAAATCAGAACCTTCCCTCCTTTCTTTCCAGTGGTTAAAAAGTGGGCCTTAATTAAAAACTGCTCTGCCACTTGCTGATGAGCTTGTCCTTAGGCAGCTTCTCAGTTTCACTATGTCTTAGTTTTCCCAGCTGTAGAATGCAAATAGCAATAATACTTGACACAGCGTTCTTGTATAAAGTGCTCAGAACAATAAGTAGCACCTGTTAAACACAATGTTTGTTTTTATGATTACTTTTTTTCTAGTAGTTTAGAAATATCATTTCCATGATAATGTAATAGCCCTAATGGCCAAAAAAAAAAAAAAAAAAAAGCCCATATTATTATTTTTAAACCCATGCATATTATTCGAATCCAGGAGTACCAAGAAAGATCTCACCTGAGAAGGCTAATTGTGTAAAACAGTTTTTTCTCTTCCTTTATACACTATACCTGGGAATTAGCTTCACTCCTGAATTAACTTTACTACTCTATTTTCTTTCTGTTTTACAACTCATCACACCATAGATGTAGATGACTGTGTGTATGTGATTATGGCAAGTGAAACCTCACAATCTCCAGGCTGTTCAGTGAAGCTTTATGCGAATTCATTTCACCTGCACCCCTTCCCCTGCCCACCCAAGGCCTTGAACCCAAGCCTGTGATCCCCTCTCAAGTCGGATCCTGCCCTTTGCCAAAGGCAAGCCTGCTGAAGGCGTGGCCTTCTAGATGATTCATCAGGTGGGCGGGCTCGCCCTCCCTCCCCCTTGCCCAGGGGACACGCTGTCCGCGTGAAGGGGTACCTTTGTGTGAGTAATGTTTCTCAATTATCAAACTAGTGGCGTGAAACCTTTTCCTGAAACACCTGCGTGTAAAAGGTTTTGTTACCTCCCTTTTTTTCTTTTAAATAATAAAGGAATAGCCACACCTACCTTAGTTTCTACGGGATAAAAACTGAATAGTTTTGTTGTTGTTTTTGTTTGTTTTCTTAAGCCTTCAACTCTCAAAAGGCACAGAGTTCCCAGGTGCAAAGAGGTAGCTTAGACCTGTCTGGAGCGACTCGGGGACAGGAGCCAGCTCCCCTGAGGTCAAGCACCAGAGCCGGCCCCCAGCCCCCGCCTTCAACTACAATTTCTCTTCCTTCCCCCTCCCGCTTGCTTTGCGAGCTATTGACTGGCTGCAGCCAGCCGAGGCCCAGGCTGTAGGAATCCGGACTTCCTTTCCTTCCCTCTCCCATTTTTCCTTCTTTCTCCCCGCTCCCACCAACCAAACCCCAAAACCTCTAGGTAGTCCAATATTAAAACCGGTGGAACCAAAGCATTCCCAAAATCAGGAGGAGGGAAAGAAGAAGACGAGGGAGGCAAAAGTAGGAGGAAAAGAGGAATGTCAGTATTTATTTTCCTGAAGGGGGAAAAAAATTCTCTCTGGGCAGGCAGGCCATCCTCCCGGAGGGGGAATCCACAGTTTCCTTAGGTAGTAAGTTCCAGGGATGCTGGATGCAGGTGGTAAAAATACACAGCGTTTCAATGGGATGATGGGAGATGTTTACAGCCTTCCTGGGAAGATGCCAGAGGGTTTAACAGTCCTGGGATACCTCCCAGCTGCCTGCTGTGGTACTGGATGAGTTTACGCTTCCTTTCCTGCTGGAAAAGGTGAAGCAACCAGTGACTTGTCCAGGGTCACACACCACGCTTGGGACAGAAATAACTCTGACGCCTCTTTCCTGGCTATAACAGCAGACAACATCGCCTGATGAGTGTACTACCATTCCAATCTGAATCATTTAAATTGCTCCTAATTGCAGGCCTGCAGTGCACTGTAACAGCCGTATGACTGTAACTGCCAAGCCAGCCGAGAAAGGAATGACTGAAGTTTTGCAAATTCCTGAATATGGAATTAAAAATGCTGGGCGGTGGAGGGGTAGGGCAAAAGTGTTTGAAAACCACTTTGAAGCTGCCGACAGGTATCCTATTTAGAATTGTTTAAAAGATGAATTGGAAATGTCACCTTAAATTTGTCATTTTATTGGAATTAGAGAAACACTTGGTGTTCAAATGGATGCCATTCAAAAAGGCACCTCAGATATTTCTAAGCAGTCGAGCTTCACACTCTTCCTTTTTGTGTCTGCTAAATTACTGTCTCATTTTGGTGTTTAAACTTCCCTTTTAACTCCTTTGTGGGCAGATATGGGGAAAGGGGAGGGCCTGGGAAACAACCTGGCATTTGACTTCAGATCTGAACACGGGGCTGGACACGTGCTTTGCTCAGGAAAGAAAGTAAATTCCACCTGGCAAATTGCTCTAACTGATTCATTTGTCCACAAAGAGACGCCACCTACCTGCTTGCAGGTATTCAGGTAAATGACAGGTGGGCGGGGCCTCTTGTTTCAATCCCTAAGGTCTCAGCAATGCTTTATCTGTCGGGGCTTCCGTGATGTCACCCATTTCCTGCTCTGGACCGACCAATGCCGAACTCCTTCCTCCAGGCACCTGTTCACCAAAGTTGAGGCTAGTCACAACTCCGGCGGCCCAAGGAGCTGCTCGGTTCACCCACAAGGGATGAGAGCTGCCTGCCTGCTGCTGCTTGGAGAGCCCCAGGCAGTCGCTTGAAGAGGTGAGTTGAAACCCTCCATTTTTCTTTCTTGGCATTTAGACCACTGGCCCCTGAGGGCTCTGAACAAGGAATTTGAATGAAAAAATACAAGCTGACTGGCTTGTCTCTAGTGTTTGCCCCAGAGGGAGAAGCTTTTTTGAGAGAGAATAGTAGAGAGATACCTTTGACATTCTAGTTGCACAATAAACTTCTCCCAGGCCAGATATTTAATCCTTTTTGTTTCTCTGATCATTAATCCAGACTGTGCTAGTCCTCGTGCTTGATCTGATTAAAACAACAACAACAACCTAAAGAGAAGTAGAGTGAAGGCTTTTGTTTTGAAACTTAGCTCCAAGGTACAGATCTGTTCACCCTTTTAAGGGGGCTAGGAGGCCAGTGCAGACTGGATTCGGAGCTCTTATTTTTACCGTTTTTCCTCCCATATTTTGATCTAAACCTGTGAGATGTCCCTAGATTTTTTTTTTTCTTTCCCCCTGAAAACCTATTCCTCAGGGCAAGTTCTGTTGCCCTATTCAGAAGCTGTCCTTTCCTTTCTTTCTTCTCTGAAAAAGTCTACCATTTTCTTTGCTTTTTGTTGAGTACTCTTTTAAATACGACTTTGCAGCGTGCATTTAGAATTTGTTTACATTTAGACCTGGACTGGCTGCCTGCTGACCTTTGGTTACAGTAAGGATTAATTCCCTGATTGCTGCAAGAATGTGACTTCAGGTCTGATTTTTAATATTTTGGACCTCTTTGGCTTTTCTGTCTCTTTTCTTTTAATAGCAAATATACTGAGGAAATTGTTCTGCCATGACCTGACTTTTAAAGTAATTTTACCTCTAGGATCCATTTTTGGTTTCTTAATCCTGGTCACACAGCCTGTACTACTTCTGTTCTTGACAGCCCAATAGTCAAACTCTTTACCCAATATTATTGTCAGAGAAAGGAAACCATTTTTAAGCCCAACTCCCTGCTGGGATGAGCTGGAAAAATTGGAAGAAGAAATAAATCTGTGAGATGCTTCATTCTAGATTCCATCATCAGCTGTTTTTCTGAGATTTAAGTTAGCAGATGTGTTTGCAAGGGAATAATCTGTTAGGAATTATGCTCCTATTCATCCACCCAGGAATACAAAGTGCATGCAAATTCTCCAAAGGTATGAATTGAAACAAGCTGAGATCATTTTTGCCTTAAACAGACAGACGTTTTTCACCACTAAGAATCTGCCCAGTTCTTGTTGCCAATTTGTCTTACTGTTTGGAGGCCCGTATTGGTATTGTTCTTTCTTAACTGACCTTTGTTTGTTATTTTCCCCAAGCTTGTGAGTTTAGGGGGTGGGGTTTGGCTACCACTTGTCTCTTACTAAGGTTCTCACTTGATTCAAAGCTAGGACCTTCTGGATAAAAGGGCATCTAAACCTCTCCTCAAGATTACATTGCCTCTGGTTTACCATGGTTGATTAGTGCTGTTCATAGTAGTTAATTTACGATTAAATCAATCATTTCATCACTGTATGTCAGCATGTCTGAGTATTAAAGGAGCAAAGCTGTAGACACTGTACCCCCAGGGAGAAGAAAGGAAAGAAGTGACAAAGACTGAAATTCAGAGTCAGATTGTCTAGAATGCAGTTGGTCTATTGGGTAATTTACACACAAGTTCTGTCCAGAGTTCCTGTGGTAACTCCACCCATTGTTCAAGTGGACATAGGCCTGATGGAAAAATGTACAATCTCCTTCATTTACATCCTTGAGCAAGTTGCTTCTCTGACTTTCAGTTTCTTCATCAGTAAGATGGGAGATAATAATCCCCATGATCTAATGTGGTTGTGAGAAGTAAATGAGGTAGCTAATGTATGTTAGCATCCAGCGACCAATGCCTGGTGCTAACTGGTGCCAAACTGAGGCTAGGTTCTTCCTTTGGAAGGAATTTTCCTAGGTTGCTTGGAGGACAGAGTCTGACACTATCAAGATAAAGATCTTATGTGGTTGCAATTGTAGGAACCTTGATAGTTCTTGTTATTGTAATTAATTGTAGGTAATTAACTTCAATGTTAACAGTTTGGAAAAAGAAAACAGGAGGAGAATGCTTAAACCATGTCATTAAACAAGGTGGGCAGAGTTGTCTCTACCAGCCTCCCAGGCAAAGCTTTTAGGAGTTGCTGGCTGGCTGTGATTTCTTCCTTTTCCCACCCTAAGGCTCTCATCCTGCCACAGACCCACAAAATGTGATTCTCCACATTCTTCCATCGCCTTTGGGGGAAATGTCCTGTTGTCATTGCTGTAATCTGACTTGGCAGAGAGTTCTTTTTGCTGTCAGTTGTGCTATCTCCAGGGCAGACCAGGCGTTTGGTCTCCTCCACTCTCACAGATAAACACCCTTCTCTCTAGCCAGAGTGAGGGTTCATGCCGAGCCACTGGCAGGAGGAAGCCCCTGGTTTGGAGCCTGCATTGTACCATAGAAGGGAGGTTCATGACCCATTGGATGTGATTGGTCTTGTCATGGAATACCCTGTGCCCTTGGATGACCTTGAGTCATTGCATATAAGCAGTTGTGTGCCCAGAGCCCTGGTCACTTCTCTGGGTCTCGCCCTTCAGGGATACCACAAATTTTCATCATTCAAGAGTAAGGGATTAGTGGACTGAGGTCAGCTTGCCTACGGAACCCTAAGGGAGAACTCCAACCTCCCTGCATGTCAGTTTCCTTAGCGACATTTTTCCCCAAAGGATGCTAAAATGGTGTACTTCACAGGCCGCCTCAGTCCTTACTACTGAAGCAAGGTGGGCTGCGTGCCTAGGTGGGTAGGTCAGACTGACTGGGGGGACTGGGTAGTGCCTCACTAGAAAATATCAATCTTATTCATTCTATTCTAGGTGGGGCAATGCTCCTGCTTTAGAATAGTGGTCTTGTCTCTGGCATCAGGCTGCCTACCTGGGTTTTCAAAACCCAGATTTACCATGTGCTACCTCTGTGACCCGGGACAGATTCTTTAACCTGCTTTCATCAGCTGTGTAATAGGGTTATCATGAAGATGAAATGGGTTGAAATGTGTAAAGTGCTTGGAATGGTACCTGCCACAGTGTTTGTTGTTACTAGTATTATTTTCTTGAAAGGAAGGCATAGTTGATAGTATCAGACAGGTCTGTGTATCAGACCCAGTTCTACCATGTAGTTGCTAGCCTAAATAAGTTCCTTAATGTTTCTTTGCTTTGGTTTCATCATCTGGGAAATGAAATACTTCCCAGACTTAGTGCTGTTGGGAGGAATAATTGAAATAATTACATGGAAAGTGCCTGGTATATTGTAAATGTTCAGTGAGTGTTAACTATTGTTACATTATTTTAAACATTGTTATATTGCTTGCAGTTAGACATCTTAGATCATGCTACTATCTGGATATAATAATGATGGAAATGGTAGTACGCTGAGGGCCAAAGACTGAGCAAAAAAGATTTCCCGAAAGGCTCCCAAAGGCAGAGGAGGAAATCCTGTTCACAAAGATTGTGTTGTTTCTCTTGGAGTTCCAGGGTAGAGTGGCTGGCAGTGGAAATGCCTCGTCTTTCATAAACCTGTGGGGAGTGGGCTTCTGTGATGTAAGTAAACAGTGGGTCTTCCTGGAGCAGTGATTTCCTGGCTTCACCTGTCACTATCTCCTTGTCTCCATAACCTTGGCTAAGACTTCCTTTGTATATTTGAATTCCTCACTTAAAGTGAAGAAAATAGGGTCTGGTGGGATCTTGACTACTTTTTTTTTCCTTTCACCCTGTTGACCAGGATACGATCTTGACTACTCGAGATGCCATCTGTAAGATGCTGGCAAGGTGAGGACAGATAAGAGGTGCTCTAAAGTGTGTCCTCCTCATTGCCTCAGTATTCATGGACTTCCCAGTAGCATATAACTACTCCTGATATTTATGTACTGACATTACATAGACTCCCTTTTATGTGGTTGGCAAATTTGTTGTCCTCTGACAATGCCTCCAAAGTATCAAAGGCTTTTCAAAACTATTTAGAAGGAAGACTGTGTCACTGTTCCTGGGTTAATAGGATTTAATCATCAACTATCCCCAAAGAATAGGGTTGACATGAAAACCATAAAAAACCATAAAATGTGGAAAACTACACGGAGCTGAAATCAGGAACAGAAAATGTTGGTTGTCTCCCATAAACTTTATATGTTTACCATTTCCTCCATTTTGTTCTGTGTGACATAAGGACACCAGAGTGACTTATTTGGTTAGTTACACAGATACACACTTCAGATCAGTAAGAGGAAGAACTTTGTATGAATTAGAGTTGTCTGAAAATGTAGTAGGTTGCCTTTTGGGATACTGAGTTTCTTGTCACTAAAGGTGATCATTTTTTTGGCATATTTAGTGCATGGTGTATGTTTGCTGGATGAGTGAATGAATTAATAAATGAATGACAAAGAGGATTTGTGTTTTTCAGCTGCACATACGCTCATCTGTAAAGTGAAGATTACCTTAATGATCTCGAATAGGCTTATTTTAGATTAAATGAAAAAACAAGTTGAATACCCAGCACAATATCTTGCATATTGCAAACTGCTCATTAAATCGTAATAATCGTTATTTTTTATTTTATATTCTAAAAAGAATTTCTGCCTCAGGTGGAAGGTAGACAAGATGATCCACCAATTTGAGATTTCCAGTTTTTACAGTCATCTGTTTAGTCTTGTTCTCTTCGCCTCTGCCCTTCTTCATCTATCCATCTGAAAGAACTTCTCTCTGCTCTAGAAAGCCAAGTTCCTTGACATGGTAAGTTGACTAGTACACTTCTAACAGTGGGAATAAGTTCTATCCCAATTAACCAGGGACATTTTTGGTAACATAACTAATTTGTGAATTGGAATGTGTGGACTTAGACTCCACCATTTTTTTCAAGTGACTCTTATTTGCTTCTTGTGTTTGATGCATTTGTCATAGGCACACACAAGACTTCACCGGCAACAGAGTCGAAACTCTCCAAGAATTTTCTTTAATAGCCTCTTGGCACAATAGCACATGCATGATGGGGAGGTCTAAATATGTCATTGCTATCTGCTGAGATGATTTGCATAATTTGCTTATGACTGCTTTTGATAGTCATGTGGCTTTTTCTGAATAGAGCGCAGCATGTTTAGGCTCCTGCATACTCGCATTAATACATGAGTCACCATATGTTTTCAGACTCCTCATTAAATGTGATTGTCAGACTTATATTATGTCTTCCACAACATACACACTCAGTCATTCTATCTGTGGCCTTTTTCTTTTTCCCTTGAGGACCTTCGCAAATTTATCTAACAGTCATCTCTGAAGGCGTCTGTATTCTAACTTATTAATGGATTAAAGAGAAATTAATACATTTTCTACTAGGGTAGAGTTGCTAAATATGTAGCAATCTAAGTGGCTGCCATCTCCAAATATTTTTCCCTATTTCTGAGCCCTATAGAGAAGTGTTGCAAAGGATCATTGGGAGTGTTCACCACATTCCTGCGGGAATACCCCTGGAAATATGTAGCTGCCATAACAAATGCCCATAAACTTGGCAGCTTAAAACAACTCCCATTTATTCTCTCACAGTTCTGGAGGCTGGAAGTTTGAAATCAAGGTAACATCAGGACCACACTCCTCTGAAGGCTCCAGGAGATGGTCTTCCCTGGTCTCTTTCAGTTTCTGGTGGCTCTAGACATTCCTTGGCTTGTGAGTACATCATTCCAGTCTCTGCCTCTGTCCTCACATCAGCTTCTCCTCTGTATTTGTGTTTTCTCCTCCTGTCTTATAAGTGTCTAAGGACATCTGTCATTGGATTTAGGACCCACTCAGATAATCCAGGATGATCTCATCTCAAGATCCTAAACCTCATGACATCTTCTTAGATCGTTTTCCTGTAAGGTCATAGTCACAGGTTCTGGGGTTAAGACATGGATATATCTTTTGCCGGCACCATCATTCTACTCACTGTATCCCCAGCTGACAACCATATACACAAGCTCTTCCAACTACTTATGGAGAGATTTCTTGTCCACTTGTAGGCTGAAATACTGAGCAAAGTACAGGCAAGGAGAATCAGAATTGGCAGCCATTACCACTACCTTCATTTATTTCTATGTTCATGCCACAGTAATAAGTGTTTTGTACTCTAAAGGCCTACTGAGTTCTTCCAGTCAATAGTGTGATATATCTAATAAGACAAACCAGTAAAAACCATCATAGATTGCATTAGTAGACACATAGTAGTAACACAGGTTAAGGAAGTGATCACTCCAGGGAATCCCAAGTCCACCAAACCAAAACAGGACAACTTCACTTCCAGGTCCATGTTTTCAAAGGGATCTTAACAAACTATAAGGTATCCTAGGTAGATCTTTTACCACCACCTGGACTACCCAGGAAGACAGTTGGAAGAACCAAAGACAAAGAGAAAAACAAGGGAGAAACCACCAATGCCGTCTTTAATTTGGGGATGTGTGTGTCATATTTTGAGGAGGCAAATGTGATATATGTTACACTTAAAGGCAGAAAAAGGCCAAAGGTCAAAGTAATGTGGGAAGCATTCAGCTATTTGAAAAACTGACCAGTTCTCCATCAGTGGAAGTGTTTCAAGTAGAAGCTGGTAGGTCCTGTAGGGATCTTGAAAAGAGGATTTTTCTACTTGGTGGAAATCTAAGTTCCTTACCCAACCAAAATCCTGTGACTTCTAAATAAATCATTTTAAAACCTCACATAGAGGTCGTCATGTGGGTCACATCAAGAGATCACTACTCTTCTTTGACTGACACATTTGCTCAGGTTCTTCTCACCTGGATTACTTCCCACTTGTCCAGATCCCATTTATCATTCGTGATCCTTCCCAAAGACCATCTATCCCATTAACTTTCCTTGATTGTTCTGGGCCACACACACTCTCTCTTGTCTGTCCTCCAAAATTTGTCCATGGCTTCTGTCTTCGGGCATTATACATATTGCCATTTATTGTATATTCTCTTGCAGTGTTTTCACATTTTTTTCTATGGATAAACCCTATTTTCATAATTAGACTTAAATGTATTGGAGATGAAATGGAATTCCCTATGGGAACTCCCACAGAGTTTAAGGCCAATCCCAGGCATGGACTAGGCAAATCCATGACCCCTGTAGAATTGAAACACAGCAGGAAAATGTTGAGAATTCAAATATCTTCCTCATCTTGTCCTTCCCTCTATAAAACTTGGTTATCTATTAAACACACACACACACACACACACACATAAACACTTTTGAAATTGTTTTCAGCTTTGGATGAAAGAATGATAGTTTGCTTCTTTTCCATACCCCTCTGCTATCAGCTCTTCCTGGGATCCTTGGTGATCAAAGGGAACCAATCTGAATCAATGCAAAAATACTCTGCCTTCCTTTATTGTTGTTGTTTGCAGGGGGTCAGTTCTATTTCATCATGTTTATGGACTAGGAAATGGAAGGACATCTTTTCTGTTACAGAGTTTTTACAAACAAACCCAAGTATGACACCCCAGGGGAAAGGTGGTAAAATCTCATCAAGAGAAGGAACACTCTTCTCTAACCTGCTTATGAAAGGCATTCCCTGACTTCTAAAACTTGTGTCTAATTGGCTAGCCACTTGGGACTCTTTTTGCTTAACCACTTCCCTTGTTTTTCCCACATTCTGAACATCTATGTCCTCCCTTATTGACTCCAGATGTGTTACATGGTCTCCCTTTAGTTCAGTTCTCCTGTAATTTCTTGACATGTTTCTGACCTCTTTAAAGACCATTTAAAAGGGTTTTTTTTTCCTGCATTTGTGGGTGTTTGCGGTACTATACAGGCTAATGTCATTCACAGATTCATTAATGAGTGGCTTAGTCCCTCTTTGAGATCACTGATTTAGAAGTTAAGCAGAAGCGGAGCTAACCACGACCTTGGCAGCAGCCTGTAAGCACCTGCCTCCCCACTCTTTCCTCTGCAGTATACCTGCCCCCCATCATGCACACACAGACACATCACCCCCAACTTCCAACCCAGTTTCTTAGTTTGAAGATAATTTTTATTCCATGTGTGACCATTTTTATCCAGGTCATTAATGCTCCTAATTCTTCTCTATTACATAAGAGTCTGTAAGCTAAGGAATAGCCCACAGAACACTGCCCATTCTCTGTGTATGTTCATTTAAAATTGGCATTTATTAAAATGATTGATGGCACGTTATTGATACTGTCAAGTCTTACTAAATTCATCTAAAATTTAAAATGTAATTGTACATTTACTTTGTTTAATACAGAAAGATAGACTTTGCCCTAACTTTGGCAATTCTTTTCCCCCCACTAACCTGATTTAGGAGTTACAGCTAGGGCTAGGACAGTAGTTAGGCAAACATGCTTGCTGGGTGAATTATTTTAGAGAGATGAGGCCACCATTTGAAGAAGTGGCAGGTGCTGGTCCGTTCGGTTCCTCTGTGGGTATATTTCTGCTCTTCATGGTCCAGGATGGCATTTCTGACTGTGATTGTGATTTTTGCACTGAGCTGTCACCCCAGTGACCAGTTTGAAACTAAGCTACCATTCTGCCACGTGGAGCTTCATCCGAATTTTAAAGCATCATCAACAATAATAATAATAAAAACAAAAACCGTAAGCTAATTTTCTTGAAGCTAAAAGTAACCTCGGAAATCATCTGATATAGAGTTAGCTTTTGTGTGTTTGAAACATGCCGTAAAACAAGAGGGTTGGCTGAAGGGAGTAAAAGATTTTGAACAGGCCGGGTGCGGTGGCTCAAGCCTGTAATCCCAGCACTTTGGGAGGCCGAGACGGGCGGATCACGAGGTCGGGAGATCGAGACCATCCTGGCTAACACGGTGAAACCCCGTCTCTACTAAAAAATACAAAAAAAAAAACTAGCCGGGCGAGGTGGCGGGCGTCTGTGGTCCCAGCTACTAGGGAGGCTGAGGCAGGAAAATGGCGTAAACCCGGGAGGCGGAGCTTGCAGTGAGCTGAGATCCGGCCACTGCACTCCATCCAGCCTGGGCGACAGAGCGAGACTCCTTCTCAAAAAAAAAAAAAAAAAAAAAAAAAGATTTTGAACAACTTTTAAATGAGCAAAAATTGCAAAGCAAACATGAATACAGTAGGGCAGAGCCTCACACTGTTTGTAAAATGTCACATTCCATGTAGTGTCCTTGCTGGAGAGAACTCTTTATTACTTGACTGGGCTCGCTTATGTACTCATGAAACAAAGCTCTTACAGGATCCAGTCATTTTGTGATCTTTTGTGAGACCTGGCTCTAGGTTACATCTTTCTCTTTGTTGAAGCAAGTCATTCCTCTTGCCTTGTGAACCTTTCAGCAAACTGTTCACCTCTGTGTGACACCTGTCAAGTGTAACAATCGGCTGAAGCAACAATCAATTCTGACCTTCGGTGAAGTTTAGTGGCACACCTGGAAAGAGTTTGTAATTCTACTGTTTTGTCATTGTAGCTGGCTGGCCACCAGGTCAAGTAAAAGGAAAATATCAAGACCCAAAAAGGTAGTTGGTAGCAGAGCTGCATCCAAACCACAGTTTTGATATTCTGCTCTCCCCACTTAGGTTTTAAAAATAACAGTGACAAGGTCATAATTAAGGTGAGGCAAGTGAGACACTCACCTTCAGGTGCAAAATTTAAGGTGCCGGAAAAATTCAGTAATCCTAATGTGAATGAAATATTTAAAACAATGCAAAATGAATGCAAAAAATCCATGATGAACAAAAGGTCAAAATGTATTCGAATAAAGACAAGATCAATAAGCTAAAGTTATTTAGAAATTATTTAAGATCATCACTTAGTTAAGGGAAGTGATCAAACATTTCCTCAATCAAAAACAAGATGAGTGACATGGTTTGGCTGCATCTCCACCCAAATCTCATCTTGATTTGTAGCTCCCAAAATCCCCACATGTTGTGTGAGGGATGCAATGGGAGGTAATTGAATCATGGGAGTGGGTTTTTCCCATGCTATTATTGTGACAGTGAATAAGTCTCATGAGATATGTTGGTTTTATAAACGGCAGTTCCCTTGTACATGTTCTCTTGCCTGCCACCATGTAAGACATGATTTTGTTCCTCCTTCACCTTCCGCCATGATTGTGAGGCCTCCTCAGCCATGTGGAACTATTAGTCCATTAAACCTCTTTTTCTATATAAATTACCCAGTCTTGGGTATTTCTTCATAGCAGTATGAAAATGGACTAACACAGTGAGCAAAGAGAAAGGTTTTTGAAAACATTGATGAGTGTATTTCCTTTAAAGCCAGGAAAGCAAAACTATTTCTAAAATTGTTTGGAAAATAAATAAAATATTTAAACTTAAATTGATGTTTTAAGTCTTGATATACCTACTCTTCATGTTTTCCACATTTTCAACTTCCTTAATGATTTTTTAAAATTAGCCATTGAAAATAAACAAAAATGTACATATCAGGACATGCATTTTTCCTTTGGCCTCAGGCTGCAACATGGCTTAGTGCAGCACTAGATCTGTTACTTAGGAATGTATTCAGTGGATTTCTCTGAATATGCTATGGCAAAGTAGGAATTTTTCATGAGCAAGATTCTTCAGCAGATACCCCTCCCTGGATAAGGGGACAGCTGTTATGGTCCCGGGTGACCAGTATAACTCCTTTGATACTTTCCTTTTTCAAGTACTTGTGCATCTTTTGGCGTTGGGGTGGGGACACGGAGCACCTGGAGCTGCAGGCTTCGTTTCCTTTCATTGCCTCTCCATCAGTCGCTGGTGGCCTGTCACTGTTTTAACTTTTTCATTTATTGTGAATTTCAGTGGAAGTTCTTCAGTATTTGTACTTCTGGGTGGGAAAAATTATGTCTGATTTAGCATTTGTTTAAAAGGTTTTCATTTCCCTTTTCTTGTGTTATTTACTATGTCAGTAAAGTTTGGAATGAGATTTATCAAAGTAAAGGAATGTTTACAAACAAATAAGAGAGCCCCACATTCCCCAGATAGCAGTGGTTCTAAGGATTGGATATACATTGTAAGTTCCAGTACCAAACTGTTTAGCCACTGAAGACTATCTTCTGTTTATATAAATCCACCTAATGCTACTACATATTTTTGCATTTTCTAAGCTGCATTCATAGCCATTGTTTTTATTTTTAAAAGCTTCTACATTTCTACCTTTTTACTCTTAAGATATATACCTCCTCCACCACCTCTAAGAATTGTTTTCTCCAGGCCTCAGGGCAGTGTCTCCTGCTCTACCCACTGGAGTAATAGCAGTAGTGTGTGCTGTTGCTACAAGAAGGTGGATGCAGTCTCAGGCTGTCTGGCAGTCCCATCAAGGGAACAGATTCCCTAACTTCACTCTGGCCTGGAGTTTTGGAGTTCATTCTACCCGTACATTGTAGGAGAGACACTGATCAATTGGGCAGCTTGCAGAAGAGATTTGAATGTGGAAGAAATATTGACTGAACCTGAGGCTATTCACCCTGGGGGAGAACATGAGATCTGTCTTCAAATAATTAAAGGACTTAAAAAGTTAGACATATTCTAAAGAGCTCCTAGTAACAGTGGCACTTGTGGAAAGGGCAGGTGAGGTATAGGAAAGGAAAATTTTGCTCATTATGTGGACTTTTTCCTCTAAAATCAAAGTTATCCAAAGGCAGAATCATCTATTTTATAAAGTAATAAAGTCCTTTCTCATCTGTCAGGCTTCCTTTTGACTCAGAGTCTGTGGCTACAGTGTTTCATCTTTGACAAGGTTGAAGTGCCAATGCAGGACACACCACCATGCGACTATAAAGAAGGATTCTTTTTCATAATATGGAATCCTCCTCCTATTACTAGAAAACTGTGACTCAGGCAACAATTTCAGAGATGCTTTAGGGTCAAATCTTGTCCTTTCAATGGGAAGAACATGTAAAATTATCAGTGCCACATGCCAAATGTTATATTTATCCAATTGTCTTTCTAGTGGAGTGTGTGGTTTATTCTGGCAACTACATCTTATAACCATTTTCTATAAAGCCAGGGTGCATTGAAAGGAGAATTAGCAGGACAATAGCACACCAAGGATCCCGTTGTTCTGATGAGTTACCTGATGCAGAAATGTTTCCACTTCCAAACGGGCTGTATTCCAAAGGCTGTTCTTAAATCTGTCTAGTGCGATGACAGTAGACATATGATCTCGAATGACCCTCTTGGTTATGGGCAGCACCGACTGGCTTTTGCTCTGGTATGTGTCTTTGTTGTCATCCAGGAAGTTCAAAATTTGAGAATTAGGCAGAGAAGCTTCTATACAGGGTTGAGGCTAGTCAATAAAATGGTAGGAAAGGAAGGAGGGATTAGGAGCAAAGAGAGATGGGGGTTTTTTATTTTTCCAGGTGCTTTTCAGCACTAGATTGGTGGTTTTGGCTACATGTATCTCTAAAAGTCACCTCTGGTTTCTGTCCCATTCCAGATCAGAAGCAAGAAGGAAAGGGTGATTCCTAAGGCACAACAGGGTTATACCAAAAAAGTGTAAGATTTTCACCCTACCCATGATACACGTACATAAGGAGGGAATCAATCCATTCCACTACTCTTTCTTACTCTAAACTGCCAAAACACCGTATCACAGCTCTGTCTGCTTACTTCATCCAGGGCCAGAGATGCTGATGGCTGATACGTTCAGTAAATTTACATGGACACAAAGCTGACAGGCCCTCTGTCTTACTTTTGGTGGGAGAAACTAGTTTACCTTTTAAGGCTTAATGATTTTTAATAATTTTTCTCCATTCAACAGCAAGGCTCTGATATGTCTGAAAACATGATACATCATACATGTTTATAAGCTATACACTGCAAATAAGAACCACCAGGGAGCTATTAATCATATTTTTTAAGTCTACCTAGTTCTTTCCCTTAGAGCCAAAACTGCTTGTTCAGTCAATTATCTCATAATCTGTTTCTATTCATGTAGGCTTTATTTAGTCTAAAATAAAGTCAGAAAATATATACAGCAGTGTTTACATTAACATTATATTAAGAATTTGGTTTATCCACATGGGTAAGTGCCAGGGAATTCAAATTGCTCTCAGAAAGAAAAAGAAAGGAAGGGAAAAGATAAAAGAAAATTGGAGTTGGAGCTAAATCTGCCATTTTTGCTTACTCCCTCCATTCATTCTGCTTCAGCACGCAGTGAAATCAAGGAATCTTTTTCTTCAGAGATCTTTGACGTATCTACAGTCCTGGACCCCATAATGACGTTTTGGTCGATGACAGACTCCACATATGATGGTGATCCCATTTACTGTACCTTTTCTATGTTTAGACATATAAATACTTACCATTGTGTTACAGTTGCCTACAGTATTCGGTACAGTTACATACTGTACAGGTTTGCAGTGACAGCCATAGACTACACATTTATATGATGTATAGTCAGCTATACCATGAAGCTGTGTGCAAGTACACTCTCTGATGTTCACCCAAGGACCGAATCACCTAACAATGCACCTCTCGGAACATATCACCATCATTAAGCGACACATGATTCTACTTGCAATGGAGCCTGAAGAGATTTTAAGGCTTCTAATTTCCTGGGTTTCTTGTATTTAATGAGTTACATTATTGGGATTCTGACTAGCCATAATCAAGAAAGATGCTGGGAGACAAAGTAGGGAAGTAGGAGCAGAAACTTGGAGTCAGACAGCCCCTGCCCATTTTGTTTCTTTTTTTTTGGTGTGATTGACAAGTTATTTACCCTCCGCCTTTCAGTTTCCTCATCTCTTAAAACATAACAAAACAAAACAAAACAAGAAACGAAGTAACTAAAACTGTGGCCATTTGTGAGGACTGAAAAACGTAATATACTGTAATATAATAAGGCCCCTAGCACAGTGCCTGGCACCTGGTAAATGTTCAAAGAACTATTAGATGAAAAAAGGATTTTCCCCAAACATCTGATCATCAAAAACAAAACAAAACATAAAAACCCCACTTGATTAGCACAGAATCATAGAACTCTGTTTCTAAAAGGGACTGTTGCACACCATCTAGTCTGGTAGTTTGCAAGTTTTTTTAAAAGCTAGTATTCTTTGAACAGAATATTAAGAGGAACCTGATGCATTAAGGAAATAATGGCAGGCTGGGTGTGGTGGCTCATGTCTGTAACCCTAGAACTTTAGGAGGCCAAGATGGGAGGATTGCTTGAGGCCAGGAGTTCAAGACCAGCCTGGTCAACATAGTGAGACCCCAGTTAAAAAATAAATAAATAAATAATAATAATAATAATAATAATAATAATAATAATAATAATAATGGCAGAGCTGGAGGAGTAGGCAAAGCTCCCCCTTGGTTTCCTCGTATCTCCATTCCCTTGAAAGATCTGGAAGCATCTGATGACTTCTACAGCACAGTTTGAAAAACGAAAATCTGGTCCAATGCCACCATTTCACCAATAAGGGAATGGCCCAGAAACATGAAGTTGTATTTTCAGTGGTATGACCACACTGCAGCCCGAATTTATCTTCCCCTACAGCATCATGAGAAAGAATAACCAAGACCGTAGCATGTGGGACTATATGGCCGAACACTACAGAGACGCTTAAAAGACTTAGAGCTTTAGTTCATCCTGTGTGCACCTTTTTTCCCCTACAGATGGTAGATGATAATCTTCTGCGTGGTCCATTTCCATTTTCATGTTTGTTTTTCAACTGTTTCTGGTGTCACTTAAAGTATATCCTGTGAGATTCCAGTACTTTCTAACAGCCTTGAGGACAATTAGCAGCTGCATAGATTTCCTTGAAACAACTTCGCCCCCTCCTGTACCCTCTTTTTTTGCCTTCTGTGGTCCTATCGATGCTAAATAAAATGCTACAATTTTCTAAATGTTTTTATATTAAGGGCATTTACCAGCAACCTCTTCACTAGAGTGTCCTCTCAGGCATATTACTGCAGTACAGAAATGTAAACAACAAAGCTGACTCAATGAAAGCCTGAAGTCAATGTATTTTCTTTTTGAGATAAGTCTATGTTTGTACAAACAACCTCCGACTTTATTTGGAAAAGAAAAGAGATATAATACAGTTTATGACTGCTGGGCTCTTTCCAAATGTGGCTAATTTCCTGTTAGGTTATTCATGTGTCTTTATGTTCTTGTGGAAAGCGTAAGGTCTTTTACTTTTGGAAAAGAGGAAAGTTGAGTTGGGGCTGAGGGAAGAGGCAGGTTTCTTTTTCAAAAAAAAATTTTATTATTTATTTTATAATATTTCCCCTCCCCTCAGCCCCACTAGAATGTCAGCTCTGTGAGGTCAGGGATTTAAGGCAGAAGAATGAAAATGCCCAACCTAAAATACAAGATCTACGAAAGCACCTGGATGAAGAGCCTGCCTCATGGGAAGGGCAGGGCTGTCCTGGGAAGAGTCAGCTCCACTTTGGCGCCTTCTGAGGTGTCCAAGCCTGACCTGAATGGGACTGGTCATGTGAGGGGTCAGTCCTGCAGGCCGCACTCACACCTCTTCTCCAGATCTGCCATCTCCTTTAGGACCAGGACCATGCTGTACCGCAGCTCCTGGAACTTGGCTATGGGGACCTCGAAGCGGTCTATGAGGAAGCGGTCTATGGGGACCTCGAAGTGGTATGCTAACCCATCTGAAAGCTTCAGCTGCATCAGGACGCTCAGCTGCAGGGAGCGAGCCAGGGCACTGGTGGAGATTGTCACATCCACCCACCACTGAAAGTCAGCAACATGGGGCAGCCGAGCCCCTGGCTGCTGGGCCACAGAATAAAGGATGGGTTGCTGGCTCTCAAATACGACGCTGGCCAAGTCCCCGACCAGGTCTTGGGGGATGCAGAGCTCCTGGAGCTGGTCCCTGAAGGTGTTGGGCTTCAGGCTGGTGGAGCGCAGATGGAGGGCCTGCTGGAGCAGTGTGTGCATGCCTGCCAGCAGGACACCCAGCCACTCCTCTGGCAGGTTGGTGCTGACCCCAAGACACTGCACAGCCTCTCGGCAGTCCTCCCCTTGCAGGCTGCTGACCACAAACTTCAGCAATTTTCTGAACGTGCTCCTGTTTAGGTCCCCTAGTAGCTAGGCCATTGCTGCCACCTCTGGAGGAAGCTGAGCCCCCAGTAAACTCACTTGGCCACTGTGACTATCACCAGGATGATGCAGGTACAGAGCTGCAGCCCCCACATCAGATACTGCTGCTGCTTCCTCCTTGATCAGCAAGCCCAGAGGGTCGGTCCCAGATGCAGATACCTGGTGCCAACGATCCCCAGTCGATGCAGCCAAAAGCGGGCCTGGTCCCGAGGCGGGATTCTTAATCACCATGAAAGCTGACCCGGAGCCCTAGTTTGCACTGGGCTCCTACTTGTGTGCGTCTCCATGTCACCTCTGGAATTGGGACTCCCTGAGGGCAGAAGCATATCCTTTAAGTCTCTCTCAAAGGTCTGCATATCCAACTCACGACCTAGCTCAGAGTTGGTGCTTGAAAACTATTTATTGACTGTCTACCCAAGGGACTTCCTAGATGCACTGATAGTATTTCTATCAGTATTCTACTGTTAGAATACTGATAGTATTCTACTGTTAGTATTCTAACAGTAGTTAGATAGTATTCTACTGTTTAAAAGAAATATCTAGGTTGGGCATGGGGGCTCACACCTGTAAACCCAGCACTTTGGGAGGCCAAGGCATGTGGATCTCTTGAGGCCAGGAGTTCAAGACCAGCCTGGTCAACACGGCGAAACCCTGTCTCTACTAAAATACAAAAATTAGCCAGGCATGGTGGTGTGCGCCTGTAATCCTAGCTACTCGGGAGGCTGAGGCAGGAGAATCACTTGAATCTGGGAGGCAGCGGTTGCAGTGAGCAGAGATCGTGCCACTGTGCTCTAGCCTGGGCAACAGAGCAAGAGTCCATCTAAAAAAAAAAAAGAAAAATATCTAATGGAATAAAAGAGTCCTATTAGAACAAAGCTTAAAGGCACCTTATAGGAGCTCTAGCTTTCAGTTTCTGGGCTACCAGAGCTAGACTAGAGACAATGAATTCAGTAACAAATACGTGTAGGAATTATTGAGTGCCTAGTATGTAATAAATACAAATCTAAGAGCTTTATGTATCATATCTCATTTCATCCCCACAAGAGTTCTATGAAATAGCCTGTGATTATCCCCATTTTACAGATGTGAAAACAGTCTGAAATCACTGGCCCGTAGTGGTGGGATTTGAACCCAGACAATGTGTCCAGAGCCCACTTAGCCACTAATGACCAACTGAGTGAAATGCGTACAGGAGACAACAGTGCATTTATCACAGTGAAAATATGAAAGGCTCAGCGACACTATTTCCTCTCAGATGACTTAGTTGAAAGCTCTGATCTCCTACATTTTCTGAGTTTAGGAGAAAGATGGGGAAGAAAGATAAGAGCCATCACAGTATTAACTGTTTTGTTTTTTTTTTTCTTGTCCTGATCTGACAAGAATTTTATAAATCACTGATCTATTTAATTTTCTTAACAAATTACATTTTTTAGAGTTACTTTAGGCATTTCCCAGATACTTTCCAAATGATTCTTACCACACCAATGTGAGGATGTTAAAGGTGAACATTATTCCTACTGGCATGTGTGGAAAAAGAGAGGCACGAGGAGGCCATGGGGCTTGCCCAAGGTCCTGTCAGTTACTCCAGAGTGGACATTAAACCCTGGCTTTCTGAATCGTAGCTCAATTCGCCATGCATTGGCAGCACTGTCTCATGTCTACCATAAGCATAAGTTTTTCATGTGCTGGGAGGCAAAAGTGAGCCTTCTTGTTTTCTTTTAGGTGTGTGGATGGCTCCTAGATCTTGACTTGCTCCTGAGGAAATATTGTGTGACTGAGTTTCCTGTTATACTGTGCTCCAATCGACCATGAACCAGCCAGAGTCTGCCAATGACCCTGAACCCCTGTGTGCAGTGTGCGGCCAAGCCCACTCCCTGGAGGAAAACCACTTCTACAGCTACCCGGAGGATGTGGATGATGACCTCATCTGCCACATCTGCCTACAGGCTTTGCTGGACCCCCTGGACACTCCATGTGGACACACCTACTGCACCCTCTGCCTCACCAACTTCCTGGTGGAGAAGGACTTCTGCCCCATGGATCGCAAGCCTCTGGTTCTGCAGCACTGCAAGAAGTCCAGCATCCTGGTCAACAAACTCCTCAACAAGCTGCTGGTGACCTGCCCATTTAGAGAGCACTGCGCCCAGGTATTGCAGCGCTGCGACCTCGAGCATCACTTTGGAACCAGGTAGGTCCCCCACCAGTGAGCTGGGAAGCCCCGCCCCCAAGGGGGACAGCTGGACCCCTCCACCCCCCAGTCTCCTGAGGGGTTGCAACCAACAAAATGATCCATTCAAAATAAAAAAAACACATAGGTGTATATGGTCATGGTTCAGTGTGAGGAAATAGCATTTGGTGGAGTTGTGTTGTGTGTGTGTGTTTATGGGATTTTTTTTTTATTGTAATAAAATGTAACATAAAGTTTACCATTTTTAACCACTGTGAGTATACAGTTCAGTGGTATTAAGTACTTTCATGTATTGTGCAACTATCACCACCATCCATCTCTAGAAATTTTTCATCTTCCATAATGGAACCTCCATATCCATTAAACACAAACTCCCCATTCCACCTTCCCCAGTCCCTGGCAGCCACCATTCCACTTTTTGTCTCCATGAATATGCTCTTAAGTGCTTCATATCAATGACATCATATGGTATTTGTCTTTTTGCGACCAGCTCATCTCATGTGTGTATGTTGTGAAATGTGAAATATGCCAGAGAGGGCATATGAGCAGCTTTCTCTGAGGCTCATGGGTCCCAGAAGTATTTCCTGATAGGCGCTGCTTGCTTTTTCACTTACGAAAAAAAGGTGCCCCAGTTTGACCCTTGATTATTAGAATTTCCTCTGTATTGGAATTGACAAGGCACAACTGTCCTTTGAGAAGGTGTGAGGTGTTCTCAATTAAGTTTTAAAAGGAGAAATTTAGGAAATTTTTGTCCTCCAAGCAATTTGTTCTGCTAACTTTGTGGCCAAGTTGCTAAGTTCTGCATGCACGCACACACCCACCCACACACCGCACCCACACTGGTGGCAGAATTCTGGTGTGATTGCCGCTGCTGATGGCTAACATCACCCGTTCCATCTGGCTTCCTCTTATTTTGTCCACTTACATTGTCATGTCCCTGGGCATGAGAACATTTAAAGTGCTTAATAAAGAGTGAACAATCATACCACAATTATTTTGTAACAGGAAATTTGGAAGCTGGTGTTTGTCCTGGTTCCTGTCATGACAAGGGCAGGAGGCAGGTGCAGGTATTTTTTTTTTTTTAAAGGTTACATACCTTAGGTCATGAATCTGAGTCTTTGTCTTTTGGGACTTGCATGTATTCTCTAACATGGAAGTTTGCATCAAAAGCAATGGCCTGGGTGTAGTGCTTAGCATGTGTTTTTCACACTCATTATGTCAGTGAATTCATTTTTCTCCCCAAGATGTTGAGCCAGATGCTTCCACCTCAGGTTTTTGGGTTGCAGCTGTTATTGCTGGTGTTTAAACTAGGATGCCCTACCTCCCTCATTCCCCAGAAGTAGATGTGGTTAAAGGAGGAGTAGGTAGGGTAGTCTATTTGTGACCTTTGCTGAAAGTTTTGCCTAGGTATGAGAGACGTTGGTGGGAAAGAAGTAGGTCTGGAGTCAAAGGCGAGGTAGATGCCAACAGGAGTTGGCACAGAGCCATGTTCAAGAGTGGGGGCCACATTGGGCAGGGGGATGAGGGGAACAAGGAGGAGAAAGAACCCAGTAGAGCTCCCTTCACCCTCACCATGGTCCCGTGTTCCTGATATGTTGCAGCTATACATTTGTGCTTGGGAGCTGTGTTCATTTCTTGTTGCTGCTGTAACAAATCACAAACTTAGTGACTTAAAACAAACCAAAGTACTGGGCGCACTGGCTCACACCTGTAATCCCAGCACTTTGAGAGGCTGAGGCAGGAGGATCACTTGAGTCCAGGAGCTTGAGACCAGCCTGGACAACATAGCAAAAGACCCCATCTCTATAAAAAATTTAAAAATTAGACCTGGTGATGTGTGCCTGCAGTTTTAGTGAATCAGGAGGCTAAAGTGGGAGGATTGCTTGAGCCTGGGAGTTGAGGCTGAAGTGAGCTGTGATGCGCCACTGTACTCCAGCCTAAGTGACAAAGAGGCTGTCTCAAAAAAAGAAGTAACAAATTTGTTATCATACAGTTTTGAGGGTCAGAAGTCTAACATACATCTTGGTGGACTAACATTGAGGTGTCAGCAGAGTAGCATTCCTGTTGGCTTCAGGGCAGAATCCCTTTCCTTGCCTCTTCCAGCTTCTAGTGCTGCCTGTCTTCCTTGGCTCATGGCCCCTTCTTCCATCTTCAGAGCCAGCCGCATAGCATCTTCCAGGCTCTCTCTGGCTTCTGCTTCCATCCTCATATCTCCTTCTGTGACTCTGAGCCTCCTGCCTCCCTCCTATAAGAACCCATGTGACTCCCTTGGGCCCACCTGGATAATACAAGATGGCTCCTTCATTTCAAGATTCTTAATTTATGTGGGGCATGGAGGCTCACACCTGTAATCCCAGCACTTTGGGAGGTGGAGGCGGGCAGATCACTTGAGATCAGGAGTTTGAGACCAATTTAGCTAACATAGTGAAACCCTGTCTCTACTAAAAATATAAAAATTGCTGGGCATGGTGGCCTAAGCCTACAATCCCAGCTACTTGGGAGGCTGAGGCATGAGAATCACTTGAACCCAGGAGGCAGAGGCTGCCGTAAGCCAAGATTGCACCACTGCACTCCAGCCTGGGCAACAGAGCGAGACTCCATCTTAAAAAAAAAAAAAGATTCTTAATTACATCTGCAAAGTCCCTTTTGCCATGTGAAGTGATATACTCAGAGGTTCTGAGAATTAGGAGCTGGACATCTTTGGGGAATATTCTGCCCACCCCAGGAGTAAGAGTGGGGAGACAGAAGACAGTATTGGAGGCATCCTCTGGGGAGAAAGTCAAAACCCAGCGGCGACTCCTCATTCCTTCATCCAGGACTGTTTTGGGGCTGAGAGTGCTTCTAAAAATAGGGAGAAGATAGTGCATGGATCTGAGGGTTAGGCCAGAAGGGAGGTGGGGAGGGGAAGGGCTAGGAGGAGACTGTTGGAAATCTGTGAGGTCTTCAGGAGAAAGATGACACAGGTGCCCCTCAGCTGCCTGAAGCAGACAGGGAATTTCATTCACCCTTAGCCCATGCAGCCTGTGTGACCCACACACACCTCAAGGAAGGCCGAGATAGAAGCCTGATGAACACTCAGCTGATAATGAGATGCACATTTGGAAAACGGCAGTGAGGAGAGAACCCAAAACTGAAAGTGAGTCACCTTTTTAAGTTGCACCCTCTGAGTGAGTCCTTCACAGGCGCCCATAGCAGCTCTCTGGAGAGGACGCCCCCACATCAGGGAGGCGTGGGCCTCAACACATGCTCTCAAGCCTCCACACTTCTGCTTCCTAAGTAGGTTGAAAACATTTCCAAAAATATGTTGTATGTATTAGTCACCATAGGCCTAATATACAGTCCTTCGCCTCCTACCCCCTGGACGTTTTACTGGCAAGGATTAAGAATTTGAAGCTAACCTGCCTGGGCGCGGTGGCCCATGCCTGTAATCCCAGCATTTTGGGAGGCCAAGGCGGGCGGATCACGAGGTCAGGAGTTCGAGACCAGCCTGACCAAAATGGTGAACCCCGTCTCTACCAAAAATTCAAAAATTAACCAGGCGTGGTGATGGGTGCCTGTAATCCCAACTACTCAGGAAGCTGAGGCAGGAGAATCTCTGGAACCTGGGAGGCGGAGGTTGCAGTGAGCTGAGGTCATGCCACTATACTCCAACCTGGGTGACAGAGTGAGACTCTGTCTCAAAAAAAAAAAAAAATATTTGAAGCTAACCTAGAACCAGACTGTGGATCTCTCTTGGGCTTTGGGCCTATAATGGGCCAGTAGGCCCCCTCTTCCTCCCCTTAGGAGGGATATTAAGAAGAATACTTAAGAAGTAGTTAATACCTCTGGAGTCCCTTGAATTTAGAAAACTAAGAGGCAAGTGTTTACTTTTCTCTGTGAGGCCTCCAGGCTGGTGGCCACTTGTACGGGAGTCTTGTCATAGCTTTTGTTTATAAATTTTGCATTGGTTTGCTTGATCTTTAACATTACTTTATTCAATAAATATGCATCTAAATATAATTGTTTTACATTTTATTTATTTATTTATTTTGAGATGGAATCTCACTCTGTCGCCTAGGCTGGAGTGCAGTGGCGTGATCTCGGTTCACTGCAAGCTCTGCCTCCCGGATTCATGCCATTCTCCTGCCTCAGCCTCCCGAGTAGCTGGGAATACAGGTGCCTGCCACCACACCCGGCTAATTTTTTGTATTTTAAGTAGGGACAGGTTTTTACCATGTTAGCCAGGATGGTCTCGATCTCCTGACCTTGTGATCTGCCTTGGCCTCTCAAAGTTCTGGGATTACAGGCTTAAGTCACTGCACCAGGCCCAAATTTTATTTTTTCAATTGACATATACATATTGTATATATTTATGGTGTACAATATGATGTTTTAAAATATGTATATATTGTGAAATGGCTAAAGCAAGCCAATCGACATGCATTACCTCACATATGTACCATTTTTGTGATAAAAACACTTACAATGTACTCAGTAATTTTCTACTGCACAATACATTGTTATTAACTATAATCACCTTGTACAATAATCTCCTGAATTTATGCTTCCTGTCTAACTGAAATTTCTGCACCTGTTACCCAACAGGAGACTTAAGTCAGGGTACAGGCAAACAGCGTCACATCTTTAAACAACTGCTGCCTGTTTTCTCCAGAATGCGTTTCATTTGTAAATAATACTTGTCTACTAAATATAAATACTTGAGTAAAACATTTAGGACTGGCTGTAGGTATGCATGACTGGCTAGATCATTGATTACTTGGACAACTGTTTCTGCTTTCAGACTAGAGAGCTCTTTTATGGGAATAAATCTGAGTTTGGAGCTAGCAGTTTGAACCTTCTGGCTAATTCTGTTGATTTCTGCCCTCTTAGATGCTTACAGACTCCCATCACATGGGTCTACTGTAGAGAATTCCCAGGGGGAGATGGACTTACTGAGTTGAATGGCAGCCTTCCTAACTGGAGGCCATTACCAGTATGTAGTGGGGCCCCTGCAGACGGCCCATCTGCTCATCTCTCTTGACCCAGACTTTCAATGTCTGGAAGTGTGTGTGGAAGCCAAGCTTTTACTTCTTGATCCTGAGCAAGACTTATTTTAGGCTCAAGACCACATTTTCATTGTGTAATTTCATCATCTACATACACAGTATTTAGCAAGGATTCACAATAGGGTCAGGCCCTAAATGAAAGAAAAATAAGTTGTGATTTCTGCCTCTAAGGAAATGACCTTTGAAAGGTAAAAGAAAGAAGTTGAAAACACACGTGAATAGTTTCATATTGCCCTTTATTTTCTCTCCTTTTCCTTTTTTTTTCTTTTTTTTTTTTTTAAGTTCTGGGATACATGTACAGAATGTGCAGGTTTGTTACATAGGTGTATGTGTGCCATGGTGGTTTGCTGTACCTACTCTTTTATTGCCTAAAAATGGAAGATAATAAAACTGACCCTCCTCAAGTATTTACTAGTATGAATACAGAGTTCATTGTTCAATAATTTGAAAAGAGCCATGAATAAAGACGTGATGTAATTGGCCCAAGACACACGTGGCTGAAGGCTGGCTGGAAATAGTTTCCTGATTAACTTTGCATCCAATGTCCTGGGAGTTTCTTCTCCAAAGGTCTACCCTGGAACCTCTGCTGACCTTTACTTCCATCCAGGGTAGTGTGTTCAGGACAACACAGCTAGCTGTCTACAAAGTGGGAAAGACTTTATTGAAAGAAGAAATACAGGGAGGGCCGGGCACAGTGGCTTGTAATCCCAGCACTTTGGGAGGCTGCGGTGGGCAGATCACAGGATCAAGAGATCAAGACCATCCTGGCCAACATGGTGAAACCTCATATCTACTAAAAATACAAAAATTAGCTGGGCATCATGGTGCGTGCCTGTAGTCCCAGCTACTCAGGAGGCTAAGGCAGGAGAATCACTTGAACCCGGGAGGCAGAGGTTGCAGTGAGCCAAGATTGCCCCACTGCACTCCAGTCTGGTGACAGAGTGAGACTCCACCTCAAAAAAAAAGAAAGAAAAGAAAAGAAATACAGGGGACTATTACCTATGAAAAGTAGGCATGTACTAGTCTTGCTGGTCATTTCAGCCGGACTAAACATCTCATAATAATTGTGCTTTGACATACAACCTTACTGCGACCTTCTAACTCTGAACCCGACATTTTCCTGGCCCCTAAATAAACCCTGTTTAGTGAAGAGAAAAGAAACAAGAAAATAGGAGATGATCAGTGATATCTGAGATAACATTTAAGGATAAATAGGACAGCCAGGCAAAGAATAGGGCAAGGATTAGAGTTAGGGCTGTTTACTGGCAAGGAAGCCATGGAGCAATCTCTGTCCATTTGAGGTAGGGTTTTAGCCCCAAGGGATTGTATTAATTAGGATTACATCAGATGGCAGGTAATAGAAAATTATGTTATATTGGTTTAACGAGGTAGAAGTTTTGTTTTTCTCATGTAACACAAAGCCTAGGGGTGGGAAGCCCAGGATTACTATGATTTTGCCATGACATGATGCCAGCAGGAATTGGTTTAGCTTTCATCCTCAAGTTTGTCACCTCAAGGTCTCAAAATGGCTGCATGCTTCAGTGTCATGTACAAGTTCCAGGTAGAAAGAATTAGGCAGGCAAGGAAAAATACGATGTGCCAATGGAGACACCTCCCTTTAAAGAGCCTTCTGAGATGCCTTACCCAGTAATTTCTACTTATACCTCATTAGTCACTATTGTGTTATACCACTGCCCATCTGTGAGACAGTCTATGTGTAGTACCAGCATAAAAGAAACCTGGGTTCTGTTATAAGGAAGAAGGGGAGATTAAATATTTGATAGGCAACCAGCAGTGGTTGCAATAGTGACATAAAAAAACAACAGAAAACCTTACGTTAATGTTTATATTGCAGTCACATTAATTAATTTCATCCCCTTTAAATGCAAGGTGGTGAATGGGCAGGCATCCTTTTTTAATAAAAGATGTATCAAATGTCAGAAGCAATCTGACATGTCCAAGATCGTCAGAAATACAATCCAATACCAATATGAAGTCCACGACCTTTATAATACATCATGCTACTTAAGAATTCTGATCTATATAGGAGGTCTTGGACATCCAAGAAGAGTATGTTTCAGGACTTTGTGAAACTCCATATTTAGGATAAAACTATAACATGTCACTTCCCTAATAGTATAGGAGGAAAGAAGGGATAAGAAAAGAATAACAAAGCCTCTTGGAGATAGACGTTAAGCTTCCAGGTAGGTTCATTCACTATCACTAATAGATGTTAGCAACAGTGGACCCAGGTGCAGTGGCTCACACCTATAATCCTAGCTACTTGAAGGTTGAGGCAGGAATATTGCTTGAGACCAAAAGTTCAAGACCATCCTGGGCAACATAGAGGGACCCTCATCTCTGAAAAAGATTTAATTTTTTTTTTTTTTTTTTTTTTTTTTAGCCAGGCATGGTGGCATGTACTTGTAGTCCCAGCCACTTGGGAGGCTGAGGCAGGAGGATTGCTTGAGCCCAGGAGTTCACCACTGCAGTGAGGTATAATTGTGCTATAGCACTACAGCCTGGGTGACAGAGCAAGACCGCCATCTCTGAAAAAAATAAAATACAATAACCTTAAGCTAATACCCATTAAGCCCTTTGTTGTTTATGGGCATTGCCTCATTTCACTTTCTTACCAGCACTCTGAGTTAAGCACTATTATTACTGTCTTTCTTTTACAGGGGAGGACATGAAGGTTCAGAAAGGTTAAGCAAACATGCCCAGTGTCATACAGCTAGTATATGGCAGAGCTAGAACTCTAATCTCAAGCTTCTCTAACCCCAGCACCTAAATATCAAACCTAACTTCCTTTCTACTGCTTTCCATGAGCTCTGACTCACTCTTGCAGAGCAGCCTTACAGAGAATAGAATTCCAATTTGGACCTCAACAAAATTATGAATGATTATATCCCATGTTTTATCAAGGTTGTTCATCTCCACTGTAAACTGTAGAAATTAAATCTGCACATTCTGAGAGTCTTCTGTATTTAAACTCTTTTAGCCCTGCCGCTGATGCCAAATTCTTAATGACTACACAGTTCATCACAATTGGTCTCATCCTGTAGACTTTTCTCTGGTCGTCTTCTTGTGGAGTGGAGTTTGCTATCATGGCTTGGCTGTCATTAATGTGATGAATGTAATTATCCTTTTGAGCCATTTCTATTAAGATTCTGGTCTTGAGTTGGCAAAATGGAATTTAATCTTCTTGAATATGGGGTAAGGGAGCATCCTGGGGGCTTCTGTGGCATTCCAGAGCTTAGGCCTGCAAAGAAGTCTTAGTGTTGAGGCCGGTAGCGCAGTCTCAAATCCCAGGTGTTAAGGCTGGAAGAGGGAGGGGGCCTAGTCCCTCACAAACCAGGCAGGTAAGGCATAATTAGTGCCATTTCAAAGGTAAGGTGACTGAGGCTTGGGAGCTTAAATGAAACAGCTGGTTTCAGAGCGCAATTCAATCCCCCCAGGGAGAAGGAAGAATGGAGTGACTCATTTCCTCACCAAACAGGAACCTGTACGTTGTTTTGACAGAACTTTATGTCTATCCAGGCTCTTTGTTATTCTGACAGAGAATGGCACAGCCTATTCGTCTCTAGAGCCAATTTTCAAAATTAGCAAGGACGCTGTCACTGTCGCATCTCTTTCATATGTCAGTGTAGTCAAGACGGTGATCGGTGAAATGTTTTAAATTGTACTCTAAATATACATACAGTGCTAGAGGAAGGTGGGGTTGGTTCATATTTCAGCCACTCCTGTGTTATAATATCTGAATGCTTGCTTTAAGCTCAGATCTCCAGGCTGCTCCAAAGATGGGAATTTCTTACAGTGTCGCTCTAGCAAACTGGAGGGCAGCTTTTCATTGTTTAATTATTCACACGTGGGGTCTGAATGTGCCATGCTCATGCCCTCTTCCAACACACTTTAACTCCCAGCCTGTCTGCTCCCAGCCAGTGATGTAAATGTACCAGCTGCTTCCTAAGAACCAGTCCGCATCCTGCAGGAGGGGCTGGTTCCTTTCCTGGGCATCAGCCTGCCTGCTCTCAGCCTAAGCTCTCTCGCCAACCATGGTGGCTCCTTGCGTTCCTATATCCTCTTATCTGAGAATCAGAGAGCATAATCTTCTTATGGGCCCGTGATTTATTAACGTGGCTTAATCTAAAGGTTCTCAGTCAAATTCTTTATGATCTACTGATTGTGGGGGCGTGGCAAGGTTTGCTTGAAGGAGCTTGGCTGGTTTGGGCCCTTGTAGCTGACAGAAGGTGGCCAGGGAGAAGGCAGCACACTGCTCGGAGAATGAAGGCGCTTCTGTTGCTGGTCTTGCCTTGGCTCAGCCCTGCTAACTACATTGACAATGTGGGCAACCTGCACTTCCTGTACTCAGAACTGTGAGTCCCCTCTCTGTCCGTGCCTGTGTCTGTTTATGTGCCTAGTACGTTGGGGGTAGGACCCAAGTCCATTCCCTAGCTGATATGTCCATTTAGAGGAATAAATTCTACACACACTAGATGCACTTGGACAAAGCGCCCTGCCAGCAGTTTAAAGCGGCATGCTTAGCTGTCTGTGACTTGACAAAAAAGCCCCATATTAACAGATGCAGTGCTTTCTCAACAAGGCATTTTTTTCCTGCTTCAGTGCCAATGCTGCTTTTTTTGGGGTACTCTTTTTCCTCAATAGATGTAACTTCTTCCTTCTGTAAATAGAACTGAAGAGCAGTTAAGAATAGAATTTGTACGCATAGATCTGCTGCCTCTGTTGGGTATTTATAATTGCAAGCAGGCATCGTCCCTTTATTGAGACAGTCTCTATACCTGAAAACAGGTATAGTGTCAGCAAAAAAAAAAAAAAAAAAAAAAAAACCCAAAAACAAAACCCTATGTATTAAACATTTATATCCATGTTATTTTATTTTGATGCTTTTTAAACCTATGGGATACAAATAAATATGCCTTGAGCACCCATATTTCCATTGCCTTGATTTAATGGTTAATATTTTGCCACATTTGCTTCATATATTTTTTGCTGCAATGGTCCAGAGCAAATTGTAGCCATCATGACATATCACCCCTAAATACATCATTGTGCATCTCTGAAAAATAAACACAATTTCCTACATGACTCATGTCCATTTTATGCAAGCAAATGCCTCATGTCACCAACCTCTAGTGATATTTTTCCAGCTCCTTTTGTTAGTAAGCTTTGAATAAGGATTACAGACTGATGTGAACGGCTTCTAGCAATCATATGAAAAGTGTTGCTGTGTGTGCCTCATGTTTGGAACATTTGTAAAAATGTATTTCTCCTTATGAACCTAACTAGACGGGAAAAATAGCAGGGGTTGACTTATGTGTAAATTACAGTCAGTGAGAAAATGAAAACAGAGACTAAATAGAGTTCCTAGAGCCCAGATCAAAAAAGCTTGTCCGGTCACATTTAGATAGTGCTACCACCCATGACTCTGTGGTGGTAGCCCGTGCCTCCTTTGTAATTAGCTGGACCAGCCAATTTGTCTAACACGGCAGGTGCTCTTTGATAAATAGAGCTAGGTTCTTGGAAGCAGATCATTTGTTCTGCATTTCAGGATTATCTGGTCCCATCTTACTGGAATGTAACCCCAGGATCCAAGAGAAAGTATCTAGCTTAAATCTGAATCATGAGCATCTCTGAGGAAATAATGACCTTGCAGAAGCTTTTCTAGACAAACAGACAATGGCAGAGATTATGAAAAGACTCATTCCTCTCTCAATGGATGCTGAGGTTGGGATCTTTGAAATTCAGTGCAATGATATTCTTCCCTGCCCACCCATTCCCATCCGCTATCCTTCTTCATTGCTATGTTGTTTTCCTAGGGCTGCTGTCATGAATTAACCCAAGTTGGGTATCTTAAAACAACAGAAATTTATTCTCCCACAGTTCTGGCATCCAGAAGCTTAAACTCAAGGTGTCAGCAAGGTCATGCTCCCTATGAAGGCTAAAGGGGAGAATGCTTTCTTGCATTCTTCTAGTTTTGTAGGGGGTGGGGGTGGCGCTGCAGGTGTTCCTTGGCTTGTGGCTGCGTAACTCTACCTCTGCCTCCAACTGTCTGTACATGGCCTTCTCCTCAGTGTCCTCTTCAATTCTCTTTGCCTTCTCCTCTTCTTATAAGGATACTTATCATTGGATTTAGGGCCTACTTGGATACTCTATGGTAATCTTATCTTGAGATCTTTAATTGCATCTATAAGACCCTTATTCCAAATACGGTCACGTTTACAGGTTCTGGGTAGACATCTTTTGGGGGCCACCACTCCACTGACTACAGATTCCTGCTATTCCTACACAAAGATTCCTGCTATTGAGGAATCTTTCCATTTGTTTACTTCCAGTTTTATAGCCTAATTGAAGGAAGGCCCTTATACTACTTAATAATTTTCTCTTCTACAAGTACATGAATCAAAGGCAACATTTTTACTGAATAACTGAATGGACACAAGGAATCTATGAAAGTATGATGCTAAGGAATTGCCAGGATGGTGTTTCCGCATTTATCTGACTTTCTTAGAAGCTTCCAGTTGCTGTGTATGCTTTGTGAGAGAGTTCTGTGCAGCTGTTCCCTGATGCTACTGGGGATAATTACTCAGTGAATTAGTGACACATTTGAGGTACTGTCTTGTTCTCTAAGGAATCCAGGCAATAAGAATTGAAGCATGGTACCTCCTCTCTAGGAGTTGACAGTCTAATTGAGAAGCTGAAATTTGTACACATAAGAGATATAAGGAATGATTCAAGGCAGATGGAAATAAGTCATTTATAAGTAGGGTAGGTAGTAAGTTGAGAGGAGGGAGAGATTGTCTACGTTGGTGAAATTGATCAGGGAAAGCTTCCAGAGGAGTTGGGGGTTTAAGCTGGATCTTGAGGTGCTTAGAGGAATGAGGCAGAAACGGGTAGAAAGAGGAAGTATTTCAGGGATGGTAAGTGGCATGAGCAAAAAGGTTAGGAGCTAGCTGTGATTGTCACCAAAGCTTGAAAAACTATCATTTGGAACAGTAAATAAGGCTGCTGGGCCAGTTTAGCACCCTTAGGAGCAGGAATGATGGGTGATGGCTGCATGTCCAAGATGGAGGCCTTCTCTTACCTACTCTGGGTCATAGGATCCCAAAAGCAGGCAGAGCTCAGGGGATCTGCTGGGCTTCCTCCACCCTTTATCTTAGTTTGGACTCCTGGCACTAGGGGAAGCTTGCCCTGTATTCCTTGTGGTTCCAGATGCACAGACCCTCCTGGATTTTCCTTTCTCTCTAACACCAATGCACTCCTGTCTTCCTGAGTTCATGCCTAGCTCAGATACTGGAACTAATCCAGTACATGGATTCAAATTTAGCATGTGGCCCAGGTTTCTCAAAGTCAACTGCCTACAGGAACAAGGCAGGAATATTTTTGTTTTGTTTTGTTTTGTTTTGTTTTTTGAGACAGAATCTCACTCTGTTGCCCAGGCTGGAGTGCAGTGGCACAATTTCAGCTAGCTGCAACCTCCGCCTCCTGGGTTCAAGTGATTCTCCTGCCTCAGCCTCCTGAGTAGCTGGGATTACAGGCACCCACTACCACACCTGGCTAATCTTTGTATTTTTAGTAGAGATGGGGTTTTGCCGTATTGGCCAGGCTGGTCTTGAACTTCTGACCTTGTGATCCACCCGCCTTGGCCTCCCAAAGTGCTGGGATTACAGGCGTGAGCCACCGTGCCCAGCCAGGAATTATTTTAAAATGTGCATCATTCAGGCATAACACAAAAGGAGGTGGTGAGGCCTCTGGCCAACTGTAGAATGAATATATAATGCCTGAAAGCATTCAAATTCAATTTAAAACAAAACAAAAACCCTGTGTCCAATTTAGCAGATCACTTAGGCATGCCTGGTTTGGCCTTGAGGGCCAATAGTTTATAACAACTTGGCCAAACCAATTCGGAATGTTGGGCCAAACACTTATTGACTCCAATGGGAAAGACACCAGTTTCAGAAGGATGAAGAGCAGACCCAGAACTAACAAATGAGACACTGGGTTTTACTGGGGACTTACATATAAGGAAGAGTCCAGTGGCAGCGGGCTGGACAGGAGAACCCTTTTGTGTGTAGTCCAATGGCGAGAGCTGGACAGAACTGCAAACGCTTGCAAAGACATGCATTTTATATTCACTTAGGACCCTCTCCCTAACAGTCTCCACCTAGCAACCTTAACCCAAAACAAAGGACGTCATACAGCCCATGTTTCCTGGGATGGGCTAGGGGCTAAGCTGTTTCTCATAGATAAGGAATGACCTTCTGGGTTGGCCATTCCCAGATTCCTTAGCTTGAAACTCCAAACCACCTGCAGGTGTGTCTGCTATACAGGGTCAGTCTCAGGGTATGCTTAAGTTATTGCTATCAGGTGTGTTTATACCAGGGTCTTTCCTTCTTTAAATATGTCTATTGTCACCTGATGCCTTGACCTAGAGGACAGTAAATTTGACAGAAGAACCCTAAAACCAGAGTATTTGGTGTGGAGTCCCAATCCATAGATCAGGGCACTGAGAATATGGGACAGCCCTCAGGTCTACAAAGAGCAGGCCCTAAGGATGAATGACAGCCCTTTCTTTCCCCACCTGCCCTCACCCGCAGACCTCCATGACCATTCTTTTTGAATTTCCTAGACCTCAAAGGGAATCTGCAAAAATAACTTTCAGCATCATGGGCATGAGCATGGAAACAGCCTTCTCATCTGTCTGGGTCTATATTTACAGCCCTACACATGGAGAGACTTGCAGATGAAAACCTTAGAACAGTGTAGGTTCTGAGGATCACCCACATCAGAATTAGGGGCAGAGTTTGTTTTCAAAATGAAGATTTGGAGGGCTCTAAATCAAACCTACTAAAATTAAAATCTTTGGGAGTGGGGCCCATCCATTTTCATGCTTAAGCCTTCCAGGTGATTCTCATGCGGCCTTCCCATTTTCATGCTTGACAAGCTCCCCAGGGGATCCGTATGGGCACTACAGTTTAAGAACTCTTCACTCCAGCTGGAAAGCTAATTTACCTTGACTTCCCCTGTTGAAAATTATCACTCCTCTCTGTGTCCCCACTCAGTGCTATATGCATCAGGAACTTTTACCCTGTGAGTTCTGAGGAGATTTTGGGATGTAGTAATGTTCATATGCCCAGCTTCTGCACAGCTTGGGGCAGAATTAAGTTAAACCAAATTAAATGAATTTGCCTCATATCTTGGCCAGCTCCTAAATGTTTCAAGCTGTGATAAAGACCCTGGTTGGTTTCTTTGGAAGGGAATATTGACCTTGCTCATAATGATACAAGCTAGGCTCGTCGCTGGGATTGTCATTGAGCTGGTTGGTCATCACCTGTGGCTTTTGTAACATTTCTTTAAATATTTAAGTCTTTTTCTTTTTTTTAAGATGGAGTCTCGCTCAGTTGCCCAGGCTGGAATACAGTGGCATCATCTCGGCTCACTGCAACCTCCACCTCCCAGGTTCAAGCAATTCTCTTGTCTCAGCCTCCCGAGTAGCTGGGACTGCAGGCACCTGCCACTACGTCTGGCTAATTTTTGTATTTTTAGTAGAGATGGGGTTTCACCATATTGGTCAGGCGGGTCTCGAACTCCTGACCTCAGGTAATCCACCCACCTCAGCCTCCTAAAGTGCTGGGATTACAGGCATGAGCCACTGAGCCCAGCCTAAATTTTTAAGTTAACAAAAATCCAAGAAAAAAACAGAATTTGGTGGAGTGGTGCTAGTACTCGTGGTGCATTTGGTTCTCCACACACCAAACCTTCATGAGCTAGTTACAGAAAAGTGGAGTTTTTTCATCTCCTTCCCACTTTAAAAGCTTTTAGTTCCTATCATCCTTGAAAATTCTTCTCATGTTTGTGCCATATTCTGATGGTATGACCTGCTCTTGCCTGTGGTACAAAGTCTGAGTGAGCTTGGAGCAGATGCACAGTTAGTTTAGGACTCGCTTTTCAAAGTACCTGCCCTTCATTTTAGGAACAGTTATCAACAAAACAGCTAGGCGTGGTTGCTGGAGGATGACAGGTCCTGGAAACTAGTGCCACTAGCTGTGCGACTGACTTCCCAGGAAGCCAGGAAATGCTGTGCTCTTTCTAGTTTGAGTCAAATATTTTTGGTTTGTAAGTGGAATCACTCGGAACAATATTCATGCTAGAATCTGGAGAGAAAATTATACTTTATTTATAGGGATAGCTTATTCCCACTGGAGTTTTGTACTCCAGAGGTTAAAATGAGCAATTCTAATTTTGAAACCCAACTCATCTAAGGCTATGGAAGTGTTACCGGTGGCAAATCTGTAGCAAACTCAATTCTTAACACCTCAGAAGAAATAATTTTTAACCAAGGGGCATAAGGCAGGGTGAGAGGCCAAAGTAAGTTTTAGAGCAGGAGTGAAAAGTATATTAAAAAGCTTTAGAGCAGGAACAAAAGGAAGTACACTTAGAAGAGGGCCAAACGGGTGACTTGAGATCAGCTGAGTGGTGTGACCTTTGACTTGGGGTTTCATATGCTGGCATGCTTCCAGGGGGGTTGCATCCTTTCTCCCCTGATTCTTCCCTTGGAGTGGGCTGTCTGCATGCACAGTGGCCTTCAGGCACTTGGGGGGTGAGCATGCACATTGTGTTTACTGAAGTTGTGTGTGTGCTCACTTGAGGGGTTTTTCTCCTTGTCAGTTGAGGATTCATATACCAGTTAAACGCTGCCATTTTGCTTCTTAGTGTGCATGCTTGAGTCTACTCCCCCAACTCCCCTGTGACCATCACCTGATGGTTGCCTGACGTTCCAGGTTGTGAGGAGGGTGGCCTTCCCTGCTCATGACTGCGTAAGTACCTACTGTAACAGAAGGATGAGGTCTCCCGGAGAAACTGCCAAGAGCGGTAAGAGTTACGGGCAGCCTTATGTATGCCCTTCCAGCAAAATGTGGTAGGCCCCAGGAGTCAGAACCACAGAACACACCAAGCTCTTAGAACCAAGGATTCCAACCACCAACCACCTCCTAGGTTAACTGACTCAAACCTAACCTGCAACATACACGTCTGACAAACTGCACAGACTTCATGCAACAAGAACATTCATTTTTGGGCTCACAGGCCCAAAGAGAGCTTTGAATCAAACCCAGCTGGGCGTTCCAGGCTTTCAAGTGGGGAGGTTGCTTGCCTCCATTTTCTTTATCTATTTCCATTTACCCATTACACCCTGGTCTGGCTTTTCGGTATCCCTTTCTCTAGGTCAAAGCTGTGTGGCAAGACCATCCTTAGTAGCTCCTTTTCCTGCCTGCTGACTTCAGTCAGATCTGGGCCAGGTATTGGGCCATAAACTCTATGACGTGGATAAGTATCTTTTTAAAAAAGTTTTGTACTAATGGAGATTCACACAGGAAGGTCCAGATGATTGTGGCTGGATTCTTTCTGGGGTGAATGAGTTGGGGGTGAGTGGAATACAGTGGATTGCCTTAGATTCCATTTCCTCCCCACTTCATTTTCACTGTGTTAGCCATTCCCAACACTTTGAAAGTTCAAACCAACAGGGTGAGCTTTATGGATTTGCCAGCAAATGTTTTCCAAATTGAGTCTCCAAGAATTTGTTTCTTTCTCAGTGAAATTGAAAAGGGGAAAAAAAATGTTGCTGATCTCTGGATTTGTCTTGTCCTGTGTTTTCAGCATCTGAAGTAGAATTTGGACGAGAACCTGGAAGGAAGGAGATACAGTTTATAGAGGAAATGGGGTAAGGTAGAGAAATCATATTCAAAAGGAACAAGATCCAGTCTTGAGGCAAAGCCAGGGCCCATTTGGGCTCAATGACTCTCGAAGCATTTCAGTTCAGCACATGTTTAACAGGGCATTTTTCCTTGAATTTTTAGACTTGTGTATTTTGAAAGAAATTGAAGCCGCATGGCCCTCATTCATTTACACTGAACTCACCAAAATCTTGTTTTGTAATGATTCTTTGATGTCCAAAGAGCATGTGATCCTGTTTCATGGTCTTTTTTTTCCCCCCTTTGAGTATTAGCAAATTCTTTTTTGCCAGCAGTAGTCACTCCAGTTCCAAGCTGTTCACTCACTGGTCTAAAGTGTTCTCCTCCTAGGGAGGTCACCTTACACCAAACCCAGCAGTTTCAAGATGCCACTCTGATGCTTGGCAAATTGTGCTTGTCTTTCTAGTTCCATGACTATGTCAGGTGGATAAGAGGCAACGTTGGGATGTCCGTAAGAATCTCACTGACTTCTTCATGCTTGGTTGACTTATTTTCTTCATTTTAATTTATAATTGAAAACTACAAACAATACAAAAGGAGAGAAAAGGTTATAATGTAACTCCATGTGCCCTATACCCATCTTCAGCAATTATGAATTCAAGGCCATCTACTGTTTTGAAGCAAATCACAGATGACATGTCATTTCATCTGCAAACATTTCAGCACCTATCTCTAAAGATAGATTCTTTTTTATTTTATTTTATTTTGAGACGGAGTCTCGCTCTGTCGCCCGGGCTGGAGTGCAGTGGCCGGATCTCAGCTCACTGCAAGCTCCGCCTCCCGGGTTTACGCCATTCTCCTGCCTCAGCCTCCTGAGTAGCTGGGACTACAGGCGCCCGCCACCTCGCCCGGCTAGAAAAGATAGATTCTTAAGAAATGGGACCACCATACTAATATCACATGAAAAACAACCATAATTCCTTAATAACAAATATCTACTTTGTTTGAATCATGAGCTAAATACAATCTACACATTGCAATTAGTCACCACATCTCTTAAGTTTCTTTCCTCCTGCTCCTCCTCTTCTCCGTTCTTCATCCTTTGCTGATACAAAGGAGTTCTTGAGGTAAATTCTGAGGAATATAGCTTTGGCAAATTCCAAATACTGGGCTAGTAACTGAAAAAGAGAAAAATAAAACAATGATTTTAATTTACTGTCCAAGTTGAAAGAAATGTAAAAAGACAAAGGTCCAAAATATTGAGCATTGAAGTCTATGAATGTAACTACAATTTTACTCAAGATGAGTGTCTTGTATGACCTTGTTGCCCAGAAGCTTTAAGGGGAGGACTTTTCTTTTTATTTTTACTTTAGGTTTGGGGGGTACTTGTCAAGGTTTGTTACATAGGTAAACACATGTCACGGGGTGTGTACATATTATTTCATCATGTAGGTATTAAGCCCAGTACCCAGTAGTTATCCTTTCTGTTCCTCTCCTTCCTCCTACCCTCCACCTTCAAGTAGACTCCACTGTCAGTCATTTCCTTCTTTGTGTTCAGAAGTTCTTACCATTCAGCTCCCACTTAGATATGCAGCATTTGGTTTTCTGTTCCTGCGTTAGTTTGCTAAGGGTAATAGCCTCCAGCTCCATCCATGTTCCTGCAAAAGACATGATCCTGTTCGTTTTTATGGCTGTATAGTATTCTTTGGCATATCTGTGCCACATTTTCATTACCCAGTCTGTCATTTATGGACATTTAGTTTGATTCCCTATCTTTGCTATTGTGAATAGTGCTGCAATGAACATTTGCGTGCATATGTCTTTATAGTACAATGAATTATATTCCTCTGGGTTTATACCCAGTAATGGGATTGCTGGGTGGGATGGTAGTTCTTCTTTTAGCTCTTTGGGGAATTGCCATACTGCTTTCCAGAATGGTTGATTTAATTTACACTTCTGCCAACAGTGTATAAGTGTTCTAATGGGAGAACTTTAAGAGAATGGAGAAATATCGCCATAGGGCAATAATCTCACAACTTCTTGATCACAGACCTCTATCAATCAATAAATTTCTCCACTGCCTGTCATTTGTATAGTTATCTGTATAAAATTATACACATATACTACTACATTAATATGTCCATGATAAAACAGGCACAAAAACGTTGTTAAAGAATAAAAAAAATATACCTAAGAGTTCTATGACAATCTGCCCACTTTCAGGGCTCATTGGTAAAACAACTTCTTCAAAGTAGAAGGAAGAAAGTTGCTCACTGCCAGTCTGTGGGGTTGGTCTTGGAAGGAATGGGGCAGGAAATGGTCTATTTCTGCAGGCCAAATAAAACTTGGCGGGCCAAGGAAGCAGACATCCTTTTTCTCATAGTCATACTTCCCCCGACCTTTTTTTTTTTCCTTTTAAACTATCACTCCTTCTGTGTGCCCATGTGGCCCCAATCCCTTCCAGCTTTCTCCGAGGCCCACCACCCCCAACCACACCTACTTTCATTAACACCAAGAGTGGAACTGGAGGATCCAGGTTTATGAAACTTGAAATGTTCAGAATTTCAGTCCTCTTTTTAAAAAGGAAGATAAAATTGTGAATTCACAACTGGTAGGTCCCCGTCAGGTTCTTGGAAAGGCACATGCATACCAGGAACCTCGAACCATATTCATCAGCCTCACAGTCATCTTCCCTCCCACGGGAGCTCTGAGGTACCAAATTCACCTTCCTTTCTTTCTGACTCCCTCTTTCTTATTCTCCTCTATTTTCCTGTAGAGCCAGCTCTGGTAATTCTGGTGCCCTCCTAAGCCCATTTCTTCCATGTTTAACTCTTGCATACGCAGAGCTGGAGCTGTCTTCCTTGTTGCCCCATGAGCCAAGAATGTACCTGTGAACGCTTCCCCACTTTCATCCTTCATTAGCAGCTCTACCCAGAACAGTAAGAGAGGGAGAGGCCAGGGACCCCAGAAACAAGTCCACTTGTCATCCCAAGGATGGTAATCCAGTGGCTCTCAGCTGAAGGTTAGATGACCTAGTAATTCAAGGCACATGCTCTGGAGTCAGACTGACCCCAGTTCCTATATAGTCTCTGCCAGCTGGGCAACCTTGGGTGAGTTACTTAGCTTCTCTGAGCTTTTCTCACCTATAAATGGGAGTAACACTTACCTCACAGGCTGTCATGAGATTATGTAAAGCATTTAATATAGTGCCTGGTACATAAGAAACCCTTAAATTGTGGATTTTATCATGAGTAATGGAGGGAGTTAGAATATATTTCATCGATTCTAAGACATACTTCTTAATGTCTCCTGAAAGCAGATTCCATCTTGGAATTGACAACACCGTGCAAAGATAATTGGCAGTGTCTATCTTTCTTGGTTATCTATAAAAATAATGGTGCGCCTTACAATAGATGTAGTCTTCGATTTGATGTAATTTGGTAACAACTAATTTTTATCCACAGTGAGCACAGGTGGACTGAGATCAAGAAACTGGAGTTGCTGCAACCATACAGTCTCTTCTTCTCGCTTACTGAAGAGGCAGGGAAATGGCTGACTTGAACTGAGAAAAGGGTAACTAGCTTAGGGGAAAGTCCGTGGAGAAAAGCCTGAGCTACTTATCAGTGGCTGAGGCCTCACCTCCCACACAGCTCTGCCTCCACAAGTGGGTCAGTCTTTACCACATCTGCCAGTCTCTTGACTCTGCCCCGGATTCCCTCTCCAGCTGTCATTCCCCAGCTATTTAGCTCCTTGCTGTCCTCACACTGCAGCTCCTCTTTCCTATTTTCCTCCTTCCCCGCTATGAAGAGGAAGACTGAATCCAGCATGTTGCCTGGCTAGTGGTGTCTGTGGCCCAGAACCATAAACTTTTGAGAGCTGAAGGAGAGCTTGGAGATGATTTAGTCTAATCCCCCTATTTTATAGATGAAGAAAGTAAGGCCTAATAATTTACCCAAATGACTCAGCCCTGCCAGTAACAAACTATGTGACCTTGAACAAGTTATGACAATTTTTTGGAAACAATATTAAAGCATTCATCGTTTTATGAAATGTGTCCTCAGGAAGCAATAAAATTGGAGCTAATGGTTAAAATTTTAAACTACCAGCTCTAGGCAGAGCAATGACATAGAGGTAACACAGTGTGGCAAGTGACCCTGCAGAGCACCCATCATGAATGGAGCATCCTCTGATGGAGTCTGACCACCTGGGCCTGCTCAGAATGGTAACATGGGACTTCCTCAACCAATTTTGAACATGTGCAGCCTGGGGCCATTTGACAGCAATAAGGCTTTACGTTTGAATATGCTATTCCAAAGATTTTTATCTAATTCTAAGAGTTTCATATACAAAGGATGGCAGCAGAGAGGCAGGGCAGAGTTCAGTCATGAAACATTAACAAGCTTTAGCTTGTATTGATTAAAAATGTGGCCTCTGGCTAGGTGCAGTGGCTCATGCCTGTAATCTCAGTACTTTGGGAGGCCGAAGTGGGTGGTTCAGTTGAGGCCAGGAGTTTGAGACCAGCCTGACCAACATGGTGAAACCTTGTCTCTACTAAAAATACAAATATTAGCTGGGCATGGTGTCGTGCACTGTACTCCCAGCTACTCTGGAGGCTGAGGCGGGAGAATTGCTTGAACCTGGGAGGCAGAGGTTGTAGCGAGCCGATATAGCACCATCGTACTCCAGCCTGGGCACAGAGTAGACCCTGTCTCAAAAAAAAGAAAAAAAAAAAAATGTGGCCTCTGAAGTCATTCAAATCTGAGTACAGATCCTGGCTCATCACTGACTAGCTATGTAACCTCAGCTAAGCTTCAAGCCTCTTATCCTTAAATCAGGTTTTAATGATAGCACCTATCTCCTGCGGGTAAGAATTAAATGCAATATACAGGAAGCATTAGATGCCTGGAACATTTTAAGTGCATTATAAACATCAGAGATGAGAAATTAATGGTGATGAGAAATAAATGATCTCCTAGGAACCTTGCAGCAAATGCAGTGGCTCCCCATCTCATTGATGAGAAAACTCTGATTTGTTGAGGCTGAGGAAACTTCCCTAGGTAATCCAGCCAGCCTGGAACACAGGCATCCTGATTCCAGGACTGCATCGCTATTGTGTTGTCATGGAGACAGATTTGCTTGGATGTGTTAGGTTGTTTCACACCTTTATAATTCACTGGGGCCAGGTTGGGGGCTGAGATGGATTCTGAAACAGAAAAGTAATTGCTTTATAGAGTAAACTTTTTTGGGTAGTGTTTGGGTAGTTTCTCTGGCCAGTTAAAATTATGCTGAAGATGACGGTTCCTGGTTTGTACAATTATTTTCCCACTGAAGTAGGCATAAGAGAGCAGACTACAGGAGTTCCCAAAGTCATTATTTAAAGTGATTAGTCAGAAATATTTTTGGCTTCATGAGCTAATTGGTGAAAGATTACAAATGATCAAAGGGATCTTTTGCAAACACATCTGGAATAATCCTTCCCTGTTAGATGCTGGTGCAGTCTTTAGTAGAAAGAAGCATCTGGGCACCACTCCCTCCGCCTTCCCACGATACAAACCCTGCATAGGTCTGAGGTGTCATCGGGGACGTGCTGGTCAAGTGCATTATGATCACAAGCATTATGATCCAGAGTTAGAGCTTGGCCCTGCCACTTGCTGTCTGCGTGTCTTTGGGCAATTGCCTTAACTTCTCTGTGTTATGATAATCATTGCATCAACCTCATGGAGCTACTGTGAGGACTAACAGGCTCTATCATGCACATGCAGCCCCAGTACAATGCCTGGCACATGGGCATTATCGATCAGTGTCAGCTACTTATGTGTCCATCTCTGCTACTATACAAGCCAGCTTCTTTTCTTCACTCCCTGCATACTTTTCTCTTTAGAAAAGATACTCGCATGGTACTGGGCAGCAGTGCTGGTGTCTTACCACTCCAGGGTCTTCCCTGAAGTACCCACCTTTTGGCCTTCTTGGGTTCTACTCAGATAGCAGCTCAACCTCATCAGGAAACTAATTCCTTTAACATCACAAAAGAAATCAGCACCTCTTGGGCCTGGCATGGTGGCTCACATATGTAATCCCAGCACCTTGGGAGGCCGAGGTGGGTGGATCACCTGAAGGCAGTAGTTTGAGACTAGCCTGGCCAACACAGTGAAACCCTGTCTCTACTAAAAATACAGAAAATTAGCCAGGCATGGTGGCATGCACCTGTAGTCCCAGCTACTTGGGAGGCTGATGCACAAAAATCACTTGACCTGTCACTTCACTTGACTACTGGAAGGCAGAGGCTGCAGTGAGCCGAGATGGCACGACTGCACTCCAGCCTGGGCAACAGAGTGAGACTGTCTCAAAAATAAAAAAGAGAGAGAGAGAGAAATCAGCACCTCTCAGGTGCTTACTAATCTCCATGTACTGCTCTCAAACACCTATATAGTCTATTTCAGAGAATTTAAAAGCCCAATGACAGCTAGGCAGGTGTGGTGTCTAGGGTTCAAAAATAGGACAGCGAAGGTGAAAAAGACTAAGATAAAGTGTTCCATGTAACTGAGGCATTTTTTCTTCAGTTACAAAAGACCCAGAGATGAGGTCAATGTGTGTTTGTTTTTTTCTGTTTGTTTATTGTGGTGGTGTTTTTATTATTTTGTTTTTTTGTTTGTTTGTTTTGTTTTTTAATCCCCATTCAGTTGCTTAGTGTCATCTAAAGAAAGCATCAGGGAGATTTTTTTTTTCTTTCCCAGTTTCTTTGGACATGAGCTGCTCTCCTCTTTCTTGGCATGGTTGACAGGATTGAATTGAGGCATATGGATCTCAAAGGAACCCAGTGATGTGATTCTCCTTCAAATTCTTAACATTTGTTTACCATTTAGCAAAGGCAGAGAATTTCTATTAATAAAAATACTGGTTTACAGGAACAGATTTGCCTTGTCCCGTGGAAGTAAATTAATGTTCTGAAAAAAAAAAAAATTGAGCAAGACATTTCCTGCTTCTTGTAAGTTCTTCTCTGTTCAGCGTTTTCTTTATATAAGTGTGATTTTTTTTCTTAATTTCCAAACTAGGTAGCCACCTGGTAGATGAATTAAGAGTTTACACTTAGGTAGCAAAAAGAAAACATTCATTCCTGGGAAGAGTATAATTTAATAACAAATACTTATCAAATGTCTATGACGTATCAGGCATGTTCTAGGCTGTGGGGATTCTGCAGTAAACTTATATTTCAGTGAGAGGGCAGTAAATAAGCACACACATAATACATCAGATGGAAATAAGTGTCATGAAATAAATAAAGCAGGTAAGGAGATACTGTTCTACATAAGTAGGCCTTGCCAAGAAAGCAGCGGAACCCAGAAAGAAGTGAGGGAGGGAGCCATGAAGGCAACTGACCTTTGGATAACAGTGGCAGACAGAACAGGTGTGGTGTCTCATGTCTGTAATTCTGACACTTGGGGGTGCTGAGGCAGGAGAATTGCTTGAGCTCAGGAGTTTGAGACAAGCCTGGGCAACATAGTGAGACCCTCATCTCTATTTTTTTTTTAAGAAAAGCAGCAGACAGGACTCCAAATCCACACCTATGAAGTGCTAACGATTCCTACAGCACAGGATTCCTGAGTAGTGAGTGAGAACCACCTAAGAGGAGCTGACACCTGGGTGGGCTCATGACCATCAGTTCCCTCTACTTCCACTTGCTTTCCCCCTGATTTATTCGTGATGGGAGAGGGGGGTTCTTACCTGGTCAAACATCACTCTGGACCATGTGCTCCAAATATAGATTTAAAAGCAATTGCAAATGCCAATGGCCTTCTCCACCTCGCCCCGTATTCTTAGTGTCAATTCATGTTGAATTTTCTCATACCGAAATTGTGTTGCCTTATAAATTACTCCAGCCTGTTCGTGTCTTTGTCATGGATATTCTCTAATTGCAGATGTACCCATGTCTAACCTACTTTTTTCCCTTCCTCTTGCCTCTGTCCTCTGTGGCATTCCCCACCTCAGTGTCATCCATAAATTTTGTGACACTTGCTCCTAAGTCATCAGCCAGGGTACTGAATCAGATCAATGTGATGGCGGATTGTTAGGACACTCTCTGAAACACCTTCCCATGGCTGGGCTTAACACCCCTTTAGTTGGTGATTTCTGATGATTTTCAGCTTTCTTTGGACTAATAGTGAACATAAAATCCCAAGACACTGGGTATTCAGCTCAATCCACCCCCTACCCCATCCCTTTATATTCTTAACTACAACAACAGTATTACAATCTTTAAGATAATCTCATGAACTTGTCCGTGATCATTTAAATGCAAACTGTCCTTTGTTTATTTATCCCTGGTTTTCTGGACCCTCAATTTTACTTTCCTAATAGTTATTCCCAATTTTTCAAGTTGACAATTGCATATCTCATACACTAATTTTTCACTACCCTTTCCTTCTGTTTTCTCTCTGCATCACTATCACATGTTGTTGGCCTTGTTCCAGTCTTCTGACATCCCCCTGAGTGCAAGGTAATTTTTCAGAAATAATGATTCATTTTTACTGCACCATTGTTCAGTAAGCATATTAGTCAAATTCTATTCCCCAGGGCCATGTGTCATCTGGAGCAGCTGATTTATGCATGCTCATGTTTGCCAAATATTCCTTCATCTATTTTTTGTCCAAGCTTATCTGTGTGGGGTTTATATAATTCTCCAAATTTCACTTATTATAAAGCTATCTGAAAGTAGTTTAGCATTGCAGGGTTTTAACATTTTTATTTTAGTGTTTGCTTCTTTTACTTGTAAATCTGTGTTCCTTCAAGCTTCTTGGCCTACTTTTTTTTTATGACTCAGATTGAGCTTACAGATTTTTAAGTGATTGCTAAGTGTTAAGTCGTTCTGTTTCGGCTCATGTGTATTTTTTTCTGCTGAGCTTAATTGAAACAGTTCGTTTTCTTGGCCTTGTATTGTTCTTGTCTCAAGTCAGAACTATTCAGTGATCCTAAGAATTTGACACACAACTGAATAGATCCCTGCGTATTCCATTTGATATAAGTGGTTAGAATCTACACTAAAAGAATCATGAACTCTAAATCTCTTTTAGAAAAAATAAATATGTGAAATTTGCTGATTAAATCAGCTTCTTAGAAACTACCAAGTGTGTCATCTTCCAAAAGCATGGAACTTTCCACTATGTGAATAGTTTGGCACTAATTGTTCACACTTTTCCTTAGAGAAATAATTTTTTTCAGCCCAACCTCTTTTTTTTTTGACATGACCATGCCAAGTCAGTGTGGTGTTAGAGAGCCATTTGCTGAAGTTGATTCAGTTGCTAATGGTATCCTAACTTGGTTGTTACCTCCACCCACTCACTAGAGAATCCTGAAATCACAAAATGCATTCCTGCCATTTCTTTCTTTCTTTCTTTCTTTCTTTCTTTCTTTCTTTCTTTCTTTCTTTCTTTCTTTCTTTCTTTCTTTCTTTCTTTCTTTCTTTCCTTCCTTCCTTCCTTCCTTCCTTCCTTCCTTCCTTCCTTCCTTCCTTCCTTTCCTCCTCCTCCTCCTCCTCCTCCTCCTCTTTCTTTCTTTCTTTTCTTTTCTTTTCTTTTCTTTTCTTTTCTTTTCTTTTCTTTTCTTTTCTTTTCTTTTCTTTTCTTTTCTTTTCTTTGAGTCTTGCTGTGTCACTCATGCTGGAGTGCAGTGGCGCGGTCTCAGCTCACTACAATCTCCACCGCCCAGGTTCAAGGGATTCTTCTGCCTCAGCCTCCCAGGTAACTGGGATTACAGTCAAGTGCCACCATACCCAACTAATTTTTGTATTTTTAGAAGAGACGGGGTTTCATCATGTTGGCAAGGCTAGTCTTGAGCTCCTGACCTCAAGTGATCCGCCTGTCTCAGCCTCGCAAAGTGCTGGGATTATAGGCATCAGCCACCATTCCCAGCTCTCCTGCCATTTATTTTTAGAATCGAATCCAGTGCCCTTATTTTACTAAAGACAGATGTTTGACCCCAGTAAGTGAGGATACTTAAATCAGCACTGTGTCAATGTCTACAGAGTCTGTAGCTCTATTTATAATAATAACAGGGCTTTTTTTTTTTTTTTTTTTTTTTGAGACGGAGCCTTTGTTTATTGCCCAGGCTGCAGTGCAGTGGTGCAATCTTGGCTCACTGCAACCTCCACCTCCTGAGTTCAAGCTATTCTTCTGCCTCAGCCTCCTAGGTAGCTGGGATTACAGGCATCTATCACCATGCCCAGCTAATTTTTTGTATTTTTAGTAGAGACGGTGTTTCACCATGTCAGCCAGGCTAATAACACTTTTTTTTTTTTTTTTTTTTTTTTTGAGACGGAGTCTCGCTCATGTCCCACCCAAGCTGGAGTGCACTGCCCAGATCTCAGCTCACTGCCAAGCTCCGCCCCCGGGTTCACGCCATTCCTCCTGCCTCAGCCTCCCGAGTAGCTGGACTACAGGCGCCCGCCACCTCCCCCGCTAGTTTTTGTATTTTTTAGTAGAGACGGGTTTCACCGTGTAGCCAGGATGGTCCTCGATCGCCTGTACCCTTGACCTTGTGATCTGCCCGCCTCGGCCTCCCAACGTGCTGGGATTACAGGCTTGAGCCACCGCGCCCGGCCATAACACTTATTTTTAACAAGCCTTTTTTACAAGGTGGCATGGCACTTGGCTTTGAGGTTGAGTTGGAGCACATTCAAGTAAAGCCTCACTATCTTTTCTGGGGGGCAGGGACAGGGTCTCACTCTGTCACCCAGGCTGGAGTGCAGTGGTGGAGTGCAGTGGCCTCAACCACTCGGGCTCAAGCCATCCTTTCTCCTAAACCTCCCAAGTTGCTGGTACTACAGGTGCATGCCCCCATGCCCAGCTAATTTTTGTATTTTTTGTAGAGACAGGGTTTTGCCATGTTACCTAGGCTGGTCTTGAACTCCTGAGCTCAAGCAATCTGCCAGCCTCAGACTCACAAAGTGCTGGGATTACAGGTGTGAGCCACCATGCCGGCCCTCCTTGTCATTTGGAGTTGTTAGCAAGAATGGGGTAGTTGCTATGCCATTTTATTTTATTTAGATAGCATTGGATTTGGTATTGATTAGTAGCCTGAGCAAAAACAACTGGAGCAACTGAAAATACTGAGTTTCCAATTCTAACCACATGGCCAAGTCAACCTTTGCCATCGATGCCCCATGCAAGGATAGTAGAAATCCTAATTGCAGCTGGTTACAGAGAAGGAACAGCCTCACTGGGGTCGGCTCCCTCAGCAGATTACAAGAAGCCATTGTCCCTGTCCTCCAAAAGCTGACTTTGAAAATATGAAGCAAGCAATATCTTTGATAGTGTGGGTTTTGGGTAACAGCAGTCCTGGTATTTAGAGACTTGTGTATACATACATGTTAAGGAGATCATTTTAAGGAGATCAGAGCAGGCAGTAAACAAGTTAAAACAAAAACATTTTCTGCAACTGAATATTCATATGAATCATATGCTCACATTATCCTAGAGAAATTTCAAAGCTCAAATCTTTTCGAAGTCCTAAAATTCTTACACAAACAGTCATTTAAAGGAGAAACTAAAAAAATTAGCTGGGCATGGTGGCACATGCATGTAGTCCCGGCTACTGGGAAGGCTGAGGTGGGAGGATTGCTTGAGCCCCGGGAGGTTGAGGCTGCATTGAGACGAAGTTACACCACTGCACTCCAAGCTGGACAACAGAGTGAGACCTTGTCTCAAAAAATAAACTAATATAATAAAGAGAAACTAAAGGACGTCTGAGCATTTTTATCAGTCCAAACATAACTCAGTAGGTAAATATCTGTGTACTTCACTATTCTTTTTATAAGTGAGAAGGTCTGGACCCTGGCCTCGAGCATCCCTCAGCTCCACTTGGCAGGGGACCCATGTGGCCCCCTTGGTGCCAGAGAGAGCCCTTGACTGGTATGGTTGCCATAAAGCACACTGAGCTCCTTTTATTGTAGCAGGGTGATTACACAGCTGATCTGATTTTATCCAGAAAATTTAACCTAAAGGAAAAAACAAAAACAAACCTTTAAAACACATTCAGCCCTTGGAACTGACTTCAATTTCAGTGGGACCAAGTTGATTTAGTCTTCTTTCTGGATCCCCTTCAACCCGTCAGATCTCCTGGACTTGGCCAGGGAAGACTGTCTGTGCATGACTGTTAATCGGCCGTTCAGCTTGTTCCCTCTGATTACTTCCAGAAGTTACAGAACATGTTGTCCCTATTGAGGGTCTTCAGTTACCTTTTTTTTTTTTTCTCCCCAAAAGCGCTCTTGTTCCAGCATGTTCATGTTTAGCCTTTCCTGGCCATGAATATAATGAGACTGGACACTAATGGCTGCTGCATTTCGAATTTTTGTGCAGCATCCCCAGTGACCTAAACACCTGTGAGTTTGAAGGCTCTTTCAATCACAGCTTTTGAATAACAGATGAATCAAGTGAGACTCAGGCTACATGGGGAAGAGTTTTTAACCAAATTCATGCCATGATACTAGGTTTAAGCAATCTAACAGAGCAAGTGGATTGACTCTGACTTTTTCAAATGTAGGGCTTCTTCAGATTAATTGTACCTGAAGTGCAACGGAGTGGTTTTTCAATGATGAACCCTCATGAAAAAAAGCAGGGGTCCTAGTCTCATGCCACTCTTCATGTTATACGCCTGCCTCCTCCACTAATTTTCCTTGGAGTTAGTGGGAGCCCCAAATGCAGCAAGACTTCACAGGGAAAGCGGTTCTAGGTAGTAGAAGACCCTGCTGCCAGAAGGCACTTTTCTATGGCTGCTGATCCTGGCTCTTCACCTGAAAGAAGAGGGTCTTGCCCAACTGTTCTGTAGGCAGTCGAATGGAAAGGGGTGTAGATAAAACCTGGATGCCATGGTGTCCCATCCACAGGAGCAGTCCACATGCCCATCCTTCAAGCCATGTGTGTTTCGTGTGCTCCTTTCCTCTGGATTCTGTGCTTGGGAGTGAGTTTGTGATTTGTTTTGTTTTGTTTTGTTTTAGTGAGACATATCTAGCCAATGGTTGGCTGAAACCAATTGCTATGTAAATTTCATCACATACTTTATGTCCACTAATCTTTGGTATTCAGAATGAGAGAGAATAATTAGAGAAGCAATTATTGACAGTAGCCAAGGCTCTCTTCCCCAGCCTTAGGATATTCCGTCCTCGGAGAGGTACAGATGCGACTCACTCAGGTCACTGACCTCCCCATACCATCTCCTGAAAGGAAGCAAACTAGCTGGACCAGAGTGTGTTTCATGAGGAAGGAGTGCTGCTCACTGAAAGCTGTTCTTTTCTTGTCAGTGACAAAGACATTTTCTTCCTTGACTGTGTTACAGGGTGTGGTTTGGGTAGGCTCCTGTGGAACTCAGGGCACAGCCTAATGACAAATGGGGTAATGGTACAAAGAAGGTGCCCAGGGCTGTCTACCTGTTTGGGGCTCCTGGCAGTACTGAGTCTCACAAGCCTGGCATGAGAGCCCCGTGTTTGATGCAAAGTCACACTAAAGTAAATGGAGAGATGGAGAGAATGAGAAAATACTAAAGGAACATAAAAAATGAGCACTTTCTGATCCTTTGAAACTACTCATTGTGTATTGCTATAAAAGGAATAAAGCTAATCAATGTTTTCCAAAGAACCTGCATCTGGCCACCTATTGGTAGAAGAAACCCAATAGCCTTCCTCCCTTCTCCACTCATGAACTAGATTAAACAGAGGGAAGACTAGAACTTGACTCTCAGGCAAAACATTGTCAATTAAGAAAGGGTGGACCCAAGGCTATTGTGCACATAGGACTTCAAGGGTGTTGTTTACCATTTCAAAGCATTTACAGGAATGCTTTTAATTCCTTTATAGCTTGTTTGGTGTTTGACTCCATGAGAAGCGTCAGATGTTCGTGCAAGTTAGCTACCTTTTTTATTTATTAATACATGCACTTTTATTATATGTCTTAAGGCAAATTAACTTTGACAGGAAAATTAGTACTCATACCATCCCCCCTACAACTCTAAAATGCAAAGAAAACAAACCTAGAGGTGAGCCTTCTCACCTAATGCCATGCCTAGTGGCTCAGGTTATAAAAAAGCAGTAACCAAAAAGGTAGATTTTCCTAAGTAGTTAGAAATCATCACTGTTAACACCAAGTCAGAGATATTTGGATTTTGCTAAAAACAGAAAATAAAGATCCTGGGGTTGGAGCAGAAATTCTACATCTATGCTAAAATATTTATATCATAGTGTAATAAATACAATCTACCATGTCCTTTGTGTTATTTAAATAACAACACAAGATGCATCATTAGGTGTAGAATTGAGAAAAGGAAGAGAACCCAACTAATTATAGAAAAACAAAGGAGTGGTTTGTCAAGAACATTTTCTGCTTCTTAGTGTAATCAAAGTCTCTTTAGAGGCATTGAAAGCATTCATTTAAGGAAGCTGTGTCACATCAGTATTTGCAAAACTCTTTATGACGAAGCAATATGGAAATGGAAGCACCAAACCAGGGACACAGAAGCTCTGAGATCTGGTCCAGAGCTGGTAAATCAGTACTGCCAAAATCATTTTTTTGTAACATGTTTTCATGGAACACACTGTGTTCTAGGATAAAGGTCAGGGAGGAAGAGGAAACTTTTTCAGGTCAGGAGTTGCTGGTGATCTAGGCACCGTTCCTAGACACATTTCTAGATATTTTACTGGGATGATTTTTATAAGAGTTCCTTAGGGAATGACTTTGACTGTGTGTGGTCTTTGTATAAGAGTCCCCTCTTGAAGAAGATGTGGAGGGAGAATCTGTTCATTCACACTGCGAGGTAGGTGACTTTGGGCACTGGAAGAAATTGTTAGGCATTTCCCATGGGATTTCCACTAAGCGACTGAGCTGAGAATAAGGGAGGTGTATTCACAGATGGAGAGCATTGTGTTTATGTAGAAATGGTCTTAGTGTCTACCCAGTTCTTCCTGGAAAACCAGGCAACCTTGTTACAGGCAATAATGAAAAAAACAATGGCAAAGCAGCTCCAGGGTACTGTAAAATGCTTATTAAAAACAGGTAGGAAGACTTGGGGGCAGGAGCAGGTAATTAACCCACAAGGCTTCTATCAGTGTGGTCCCTGAATACCTCTCGGAAGTACTGACCTTGACTAAGTCCAATCTTTGGTATTTGAACTTCCCCATCGGTAAAATGAGGGTGATGGTGCTTTTATCAGTAGTTATCAGGTGTCATATCAAATGTAGACATACAGTTAGTCCCAGCCCGACATGCTCATAAACTGTGCCAATAGATGAATGAGAAGTAATTCATCTCTTGAATTACTGTGAACGAGGAAGTGAAAGAGAGATGGCATAAAGGCAGGGAATTTACTGGGAAGTACATGGCATATGTAAGGTGCTGGCTACAGAGCCAAGAAACCCAGCTCATTTCCCTGGCTGTCATCCTTCCACATCTTATTCCCATCTGTATCGATGAATTGCAATGATTTTTATAATTGATAATAACATTTACCTCTAGAACATTAATGCAGAGTTTTAAAGTACTCACTAACAGAATAGAATGATAAAATCTAGCCATGAAAAATAATTTATGTTCAATTTCATTACAACATAATAAGCCAATTTGTTTTGTTGGATTGATTTCTCATGTTCTCTTGCAGGTAAGCACAGTGAAATAAAGTTTGCTATTCTTGATGGAGGGGAGAGATTTCATTTGTGACAACATCAAAATGTAGGTTTTGTGTCATGGAAATAATACCATTTCAAGGAGAAAGATAATGACTATGGTAAAATTTGCAAAAAGGACTAAAAGAGTCATGGCTTAAGCATCCAAAACAACAAAGTCTGGTCTCTGTGGTTTATGGGGTCTACGTAACCTAATTAAACAGACTTAGTTTGTAATGGAAACAGCAGTATTGGTGAGTCTCATACGACTTTGATTACATCCTTTGTGTTCCTTAAAAAAGTCTAAACCTTTAAATTATGATGCAGAGAGAAAACATTGGTGCTATTTCTCCTCTCTCTCCTTATAGCAAAGAGGATTCATAATTTTTCCCTGCAAAATGACAAACATCTCCCATCAGCTTCATGACTTAATAGAAAAACATTTAACGCTACTGGTTTCTTTGTACCTATGAGCAGTCATTTCTTTCTGTTGTAATTGTTTTACAGGTCCTCACTCGATGATTTTTACAAGGCTGTTAAGACAGGTCAACCATTACTATGGGCAAGGATGTCAAGGTCCCCAGACATAGCAGCCTGGACAATGTATATGGCTTAATAGAAATGAGAAAGAGCACAAATCATTGACTCTTCATTTGGTACTCTCTTGAATAGACAGTCGAGATATTTCTCGTGAAAATATTTACATCCTCCCCCAAGGACACATAGGTTATGTTTTATACCAAGTGACCAAAATACAGGCCTAGAATTCTTATGTTTTTTTAGAGACAGGGTGTTGCTCTGTTACCCAGACTAGAGTACAGTGGTGTGACCATAGCTCTTTACAACCTCAAACTCCTGGGTTTAAGTGATCCTCCCACCTCAGCCTTCTAAATAGCTGAGACTACAAGCATGCCCTCAATGCTTGGCTAATTTTTTGTAATTTTTTCTTTTCAGAGACAAGGTCTTGCTATGTTGCCCAGGCTGCTCTGGATCTCCTAGGCTCAAGAGATCCTCCTGTCTCAGCCTCCCAAAGTGTTGGGATTACAGGTGTGAGCCACTGCACCCCACCACTAATTCCTGCTCTCCTCATATTCTGCCCAGAAACATATGTCCTTGAAAAGAGGATTCACAGAGACCCTTTAAGAGCCAAACCAACAAAGCCGTGAAGGTCACGGTGGAATAATTCTCAGTGAAATTGTTATTTCTGAGGTGCACTTGTTCAGCCTGCCCTGACCCCTTCTGCTTGGGGTAACTGGGCCCTAGGCTTTTCCTGAGAACCATCCCTTTTTGATGGGTCATATTATGAAAGTCTTCCGCAAGTCTTACTTGGATACACTGTAAAGTAGGCTGTGACTGTCAGTGCTCATGCTTTTGGTGTGTCCACTCCCATATATCTCTGCCCATCCTCACTGCCCTGGCACTTTGATGTGTCAGTTGGCTGCCAGGGCATGGGCAGAGGTTCTCAAACCTTAGCATGCACTAGAATTGCCTGGGGAGTTTGTCAACAACACAGATGCTTGGCACCCCTCTCTCACATCAAGCAGTCATCCCTAGCACTACTGATATTTTGGACCAGATAATTCTTGGTTGTGGGGGCTGTCCTGGGTATTGTAGGATGTTTAGCAGCATCCCTGTTCTCTACCCACTACATGCCAGGAGCACCTCCCAAATTGTGGCAATCAAAAATGTCTTCAGGCTGGGTGCAGTGTTTCATGCCTGTAATCCCAGCACTTTGGGAGGCCGAGGCGGGCAGATCACTCGAGGACGGGAGTTCGAGACCAGTCTGGTCAACACAGTGAAACCCCATCCCTACCAAAAGGTACAAAAATTAGCCAGGTGTGATGGCATGTGCCTGTAGTACCAGCTACTCAGGAGGCTGAGGCAGGAGAATTGCTTGAACCTGGGAGGCAGAGGTTGCAGTGAGCTGAGAACACACCACTGCACTCCAGCCTGGGCGACAGCGGGAGACTCCATCTCAAATAAAAAAGTCTCCAGATATTGTCAGATGTCTCTTGGGGATAAAATTGCCCCTTATTGAGAATGACTGTCTTAGGGATTCTAATTCCTAAAGGGAGAATAGGGCCCAGGATTCTATTTTTAACAAGCTCCTTGGACAAATCTGGTTCCTTTGTATGTTCTACTGGACCTCTCTTCGTTTTCAAGATCCTGTGTGCCTCAGTCCCTGCTTCCATGGCTGCCTAGAGGATTTACAGCAGTCTTAAAAGGTAAAGCTCAGTTATTCTCAGTCCAGGCCCACTGTGCTGTCCAGAAGGCAATTAACCAAATAAACAAAATCATGCCATGTGTTGATATGTGGCCCTGTCTCTGCATCTAGGGAGCATGTGTGCTTAACAATGGGGTCATTTTGGAGGTAATGTCTCTGCTGTTGTGTAACCCCAGGAAAACAATATATGGGCTCCCCTGACGGGATCTTTGCACCCAAATGGGGACAGAGTGTCAGCCTGGCAGGCTCCCGGAGGAGGAAACATTTGAAACAGATGATGCTGGCAGCAACTTCCTGGGCAGCCTGCCATATTCCTTGAGGGAAGGCTGAACCTGAATTCACCCTCAGGTGAGGCAGCCTTTAGCGGAAACCCATCACCCTGCTGCCCCGCAGGAGCTGAGCACTAGCAAAGTATGGTCTGATGTCTTTGTTTCTAGCATGATGATTTGAATGCTCTCAGGAATTCTGTTTAGTCTGTCTCCTGTGGTTGGAACTTCCTCTCCAAACGGTCACATAGGGGATGTTATTTTCCAACTGGTATGAGGAGAATTTCCTATGGGGACTGTCAAAATGCAGTGCTCTGGATGAGCTGCTCCATTCAAGAGAGAATGACCTTTTGCAGGGTCTTTCTGGAAAGCAAACATTTTGTAGCTGATGGTCTTGTGTCACCAGGTGCTTTCTTTTTTTTTTTCATTTTATTTGTTTATTTATTTGGGACAGAGTCTATCTCGGCTCACTACAACCTCCGCCTCCCAGATTCAAGTGATTCTCCTGCCTCCGTCTCCTGAGTAGCTGGGACTACAGTGCATGCCACCACGCCCGGCTAATTTTTGTATTTTTAGTAGAGATGAGGCTTTACCATATTGACCAGGCTGGTCTCAAACTCCTGACCTCAGGTGATCTGCCTGCCTTGGCCCCACCAAGGCATGGGATTATATGCGTGAGCCACCGTGCCCAGCCACCTGCTGCTTTCTTGAAGGGAACACTCAATATATTGTGGTAGTATTTGTGTCCTTGGTCCATCCCTTTCTTAAGAACTTAAGCCATTGCACAGTTGTATTTAGAAATAACGTTGTCCTTGTTTCTCATTGCACGACTGAATAGATGCTTGGGGTGTCAGCTTTTGTCTTGTATATTTCTTACAGCTGCACCAGAGCCTGTTAACTCATTTCTCGCAGAAAGAACAACAGAAGTAGCAAGTGGTTTCCAGTCCTCAAAGAGGCCACACTGTGTTCCCTAAACATTCCTCTAGAGAGAGAAATAAATACATCACCAGGATGTTGTTGTGATAGAACAAAGAGCAACAACACCCGAGCCTGGAAGAGCTTGTCCTAAGATCTCTCTTAGAACTCTGATCAGCAATTATGATCCAATGTCAAGAAAAATGAAGTGCAGAAATTGTGGCTAACCAGCAGCTTGGTTCAAACGTATTACAAACGTGGGGCATTTCACTCTCACATTGAATCTTTGTTCACAGTTTACACGATTATGAGTTCATCCACCTCCCTTTACATTCACCCCAGGCTTATATGTTTACATGGTGGAGAAGCATCAGAGCAGAGAAAACCTAATAACTAGTTTCAAGCTGAAATCATTTATACTAAAAACATTTTGAAAACCAAATATTGTCCCAACTACTGTCTGTTTCTGTGTGTCTCATCCGGGGAGCTGTGGGTATAGAATGAGATGGGTAATGGCTGAGCCATCGAATTTCAAGATTATTAGGGGTCTTAGAGATTGTCCAATCCAAGTGTCTCACTTTATAGATAAGAGGAATGCAGCCCTGGAAAATAAGTGGTTTACTTAAGAGAATGCAGTGAGCTGGTGCAGGAAAAGAACAGGTGGCCTCTTCTTTTCTGTTTTCTGCTAATCACAGAATTCTGTTGTCCATAAAGTGTTCTTTCCCCACCTCATGTCCATAGCACTTCCTGCTAGACAAAGTCGTGGGGGGAAGAAATCTCTCAGCTGAGTTTAACTTACTGGAAGCAAGAAAGTATGAGACTAAAGTAGTGTGTCTGTGTGTGCATTTGGCTCACTGCAACCTCCGCCTCCCCAGGCTCAAGCCATCTTCCCACCTCAGCCTCTGAGTAGCTGGGACCATAGGCACACACCACCACATTGGCTAATTTTTTGTATTTTTTTTTGTAGAGACGGGATTTTACCATGTTGGCCAGGCTGGTCTCAAACCCCTGAGGTCAAGCAATACCGCCTGCCTAAGCCTCCCAAGGTGCTGGGATTACAGGTGTAAGTCACTGTGCCTGGCCTCATTTTACAATTTTAATTCCCTGTCCCCCCCTCCTTTTTTCTGGAGCATTTTAAAGCAAACTCTAGACACTATGTAATTTGACCCTGAAATACTTAAACAAAAATTATAGTTTTAACTGGCTGCATAGTCTTGTCTTTGGTATGCTGTAGTCAATGAAACTATCGCCAAGACATAGGGACATTTACTTAGATACATGCTTAAGTTTAAGTTTTCACTGTCCTAAATAATTTGTGATGAACATTCTTTAATAAAAATTTACTTTTTTTACTACTTTTTTTACTTTGAATTCTTAGAAGTAAAATTACTGATTCAAAGTAAGAAACTTTAAAAATACTTGATACATATGCCAAATTGCTTTCTAAAACTTTTATACTCCTACCATCAGCTTTTACGAAGTGTTTCACTTAAGATCTTTATATGCAATGGATGTTATCATTACTGATTTGATACATGAAAATATAATCTCAGTATTCTTTAATTATAATGTTGCACTTCTTTATAAATAAGGATGAACAATTTTCCTATGTTTAATTTGCCATATATATTTCTTCAATATTAGTCATTTTTGGTGGCTTTTTTGGGTGACTTTTGTATACCTTTTATACGTTAAAGATAATCTTTGATTACATATGTTGCAATTATTTTTGCTATTATCATTAGTCTTTTTTACTTATGATTCTTTCTGTATATTTTAAAGCAGTACTTAAAAATAATCTTAAGGCATGTTTGGGAAAGTAGAGAGCACAACTCTATAACCAAATTGCTCTAACACAGCTATTATTTGCTAGGCTTGTATGTGAAGGCAAACATTTTTACATAATTGCAATCACTTTAGAATACTTTTGATGGAGAAAGTATTTAATTTTACTTGGTTAAACATATCAAACTTGTTTCTTTAAATGGTAGAAAGTGTGAAAGTTTTTTTCCATACTGAGGTCTGAAAAGTATTCACCTACAATTTTCTAGTCTCTGTAGCATTTTGTCCACAAGCCCCATGTTAATGTGTTCTCTGTACCTGTCTTGGAATAGAGAAGCTTTTTCAGGACTGTGTTTGCCCTTGGATGGTGTATGTTCATTTCCTGTGGCTCTGATTGTCATGCATTTGGGAACCAGGCAAGTGCTGTCTCTGGCCCACAGATGCCGAGTAAGTTCAGCCCAGCCTTACCTGCACTGTGTAATAAGTTCTTTCCAATGTGGCTCTATCCTACTATGATGATAGCTTGTACACCTCCTCCTGACTCTCTCATACTCTGGGAGCTCACAATGTACATGGAGCTGTCAAATGCCACGCTTGCTCTGTTCCCAGGGTCTCCCTGCATCTGTCCCTGCCAATAGAGCTTCATGTTTTACTGGGTGGACTGTTTCTTCCAGGATGCAGTGTGCCACCAATGTCTCTTCTCTTCTAGACTTTTGTTCTCATTTCCTAGGCATTGCAGTCTCTACATGAATATAGAAATATGTGAATATAAAGCAGTAGCTTGGTTGCCTTAAAATCAGCACCCACATTACCCAGTTTTTCTGTTGCAATGGCCTCTAGGTCTCTGGACTAGGGAAATTTAGAAGTACCTTGTCTCCTCAACTATGCTGCCATCCCCACTGCCTACTCCTGCTCCACAGATTCTGTCCTCCTGTCTCTGAAGTTAATGCCTGGGGGAAGGTAGCTATTGTGTTTCCCAGTCCAGCTCCAGTGCCCTTATCTCCTAGATTGTGTCAGTTCAGTGCCTAAGTTTTGGTTTTCTAAGTTTTCTCGTGTTGTTTTCTGTGTGTGTGTGTGTGTGTGTGTGTGCGCGCGCGTGCATGCGTGTGTGTGTGTTGGTCAGGACTCTTAAGTTGTAACTGCCAATAAGCCAGCAAGACCAGAATGGTTCATGAACTGAAAACTCCAGACATCCCTGTATCTTAGAACTACATCAATATGCATTCTCTCTGTATCGGGCTGTTCTGCTTTCCTCTGTGATGGCTTTTTTTTATGGGTAGGCTCTTACCACCAACTAGACATGTGTCGTCTCAGCTCTGATTGATCTGATGTTTGAGTCACATGTCCATCCCAGAGCCAATACCTTTGGCCATGGATGTCCTGATTGACTAGGTTTGAGCATATGCTTCTCCCAGCTAGTCCCCACCTTCCAGGGAGATGATGCCAGGGTAAGTAAATTTAGCCAGTTTGTTTAGGCCAACTTTGGTCAATGATCTGTTCTCACTAGTTGCTGTCTAGGCTATACAGTAGTCCCCCCTTATCCACAGGGAATGTGTTCTAAGACCCTCAGTGAATACCTGAAACCACCATAGTATTGAACCCTGTATACACTGTTTTCTCCTACATGTACATAACTGTGATGAAGCTTAATTAATAAATTAGGCACAGGAAGAGATTAACAATGCTATAAAATAATTATAGCAATATATTGTAATAATTATGCAAATGTGGTCTCTCGCAAAATGTCTTATTGTACAGTACTCATCCTTCTACGTGTGATAATATGAGGTGATAAAATGCCCACATGAGATGAAGAGAGGTGAATCACACGGCATTGTGACATAGCATATGGCTACTATTGAACTGTAACTTATGAATTGTTTCTGGAATTTTCTACTTAATAGTTTGAAGCTGCAGTTGACCACATGTAACTGAAACTGCGGAAAGCAAAACTATGGATAAGGGAGGACTATGTATTTCTTAAACGTTTTGGCTGTCATCTCTGGATGACCCCCAGTGATTGACAGTTCTTCCAATTGGCAAATGAGCAGTTTTCAAACGGAAAATACACTTAGCGGACACAAAGGGTTAGGCAACGACCTGCATGTTATTATGAAGAATTTTAGGAGATAGACTGGAAAACACTTAAACATGGGCAATCCTGAATTCTGAGTATTAAATAAACTTAGAAAACATTAACCTGGCACATACTAAGCTCAAAAATATTAGTTTGTGGGTGAATGAAGAAAAAGTAAACTTTATTAAACCATAAACATCACCTAATTGCTGGTGGCATTTTGCTTTGTAATAGAACTAGAATTCCTGTAATTCTTCCCTTATTTATTGGAGAAGTTACTGAATCTGTCAGGGAGGAGGCAACTTTCACAAAGTCATTGTCCTCACAAAGTCCAGTAGGTGACAGCCGTTGTAGCCCCCTTTCTGCTGCTGAGGCTCACTATTGCACTGTTCACCTGTAGTTTGGATGTAGATGAGCTTTACCACCCATGCAGTGAGGCTGCAAAGTTCAGGCTTTTGCTGAGCGAAGGTGACAATGCCAAAGAATGTAAAGAGAGACACTGGAAATGTACAGAAGAGTCAAAGCATTTCCTATGCATGAATGAAGTGCTTGAAAGGAGGCTGGAGCCTGCCCTCCAGAACCAGTGGAGCCAAGAAGTGCCCTGGGGCTAAGAATCGTAATAACGGAGTCAGCACCAGATGTCGGCACCAGGCTCACAGAGACTAATTCTGGGTGTGGGGGATTCATGCAAACTCACTCTCAAAAGGATTTTGAAGCCATCATATAGGAAGCACCACACCACATTATGAAAGTGCTGTACATCTAAACAGATAAATTCCTAAAATAGAAGAAAGTCAGTTATAATGAATAAATAATCCTTGTCTTAGAAAAATAGCTTATACCTTGAATCTGCTAGTTCACTGAACATGTAGAACGTAAAACAATATCTGTTCATTGAAATTCATATCTGTTTATAAATGTGAATTGAAAAAACTGATGTTGGTGCTGAGAACATAAAACTGAATATTTTAGTTCCTAATAGTATATTTCAGTTGTAAGTAATGTTTAAACACACAAGCTTGGGTCAGGTTTTGTTCTTCTCATTTTTTTGGGGGGGGGGGAAGAGTCTAAAACCTTATTTGATCCAGCATATATTTAGCCTCTTATGTATTCCTCACCCTTCATTTAGGTTCCATTTCTATTGCTTTAGCATGATGATTGTGTCTCTTACAAGCAGGAATTAGCTCTACAATTTTATAAACATCGTGAGCCTTCTTTGGAGCCAGCTGCTGGAGATTCAAAGATTTTAAGACAGAGTTTCTACCATTAAGGTCCTCACACTATAACAGAAAAGGTGGAAGGAATTCACAACTGATAAGTTACAGAGATTACAAAAGTTCAAGAGGAAAGAGAATAATTTTACCATCAGCCTGAAGGAAAGGCTCTTAAAAGATGCCTTTAAGCTGGATTGTGAAGGCAGAAAGATGGAATAGGGTAATGTTGAGCAGAAAAAAGAATTTCAAGCAGATACTAGATTAGGTGGAAAGGCGTTGAGATAGGGTCTACTTGCGTCCAGAGTAGCACAGGGATCTGGAGGGAAAAGCCTCTCATCACTGTTACTGTGAAAAGCTGTGCCTTAGTTCTTACTTATCTTTACCAGCTGGTTGGCCAAGGGTTTTCATTGGGCTTTAAAATTTCTTCCAAAAAGTAGGCATTCTGATACTAAGTTGCACTTGTTGATTTCCCCACTTTGTGCCAGGGTTTGGTGGCTTGATCAGTTGGTAATTCAGACGTGAGAATTCAAGATTATGAAAATGATTCAGAAGTAGGTATTGTGTCTCACTAATAGAGTAACTAGTACACATCATTTTACATCAACATTTATAAGCTCATCAAATTGAATTTCTGATATCAACATGAGGATGGACACAGGAATGTGTTCAGGGAGCAGTGTGCCATGCCCAGTGATGGGGTTTTGTTTGTTCATATCATTGTTGATTGGAAGACGTTTCCTGCTGAATGTGGCGTATGTTACCTTTATTAAATATTTTTTTTTCTTTTCTAGAAAGTCCCCAAAACATACTGTGGATGCTTTTCCTTTAAGCAAAGTCTTCCACACAATGGCTTGCATTTTAAAAAATTGAATGTCAATAACCAAGTGATTATTTTGATTAAATAGTAATTAGATACTAGAAATTTGCAGAGTCCAATTTGCAAATTACCTATTTGCCCATTTTATTAAATTGCAGGGTCGTATTTCCTAAAGATGTGACTGACCTCACAAAGAATTTCATTGTCTTAACCAGCCCAGCCTAGCTTGCCAGTGCCTCCCCATGCCAACCCCCAATACAACCCTTTCCTGGCCTTCAGAGTGCCCTCCCCAAAAGGGAGATACTATTTTGGCCACAAGATAACAGGATTGCCTACCTGGCATTGATCCAGGAGGAACCTTCCCTAACTGAGACTGCCTGTAAGCACTTTTGAACCCTCAAGTTATTAGGTTGGTGCAAAAGTAATTGTGGTTTTTGCTATTAATATTTTCATCCACTGGCCTGACAGTTCCCTCTATTTGGGGGATGGTGGCCAGTGAACTTTGACTGAGGCACAGAAATATTTCTAAGCTCTGCTGAGGTCAAAATAGAGCTGGTATTCCAGGCAGGAAACCAAGTGTCTTTGAGCTGTTTGGTTAACTAGATACACACGGAATGCTGTCGCCCACTCTGCAGTGAAGTAGTGTGATCTTGTCACTGTAACCTTCATCTCCCAGGTTCAAGTAATTCTCCTACCTCAGCCTCCCAAGTAGCTGGGATTTCAGGCGTGCACCACACACTCAGCTAACTTCTGTATTTTCAGTAGAGTCCAGGTTTCATCATGTTGGCCAGGCTGGTCTCAAACTCTTAACCTCAAATGATCTGCCCTCCTCACCCTCCCAAAGTGCTGGGATTACAGGTGTGAGCCTCTGCTCCCAGCCTGGCCAGACGTTTTAATTAATTTTTTTTTAATGTGTGACAAAAGGGGATTATAGCCCACCATGAGTAGTTTAGGGAGTTCTAAATGAGAGTGAAAGAGGAGCATGACACATGTGAGGCCCTGTGGCTGCAAAAGGCTGTCTGATGTAGACCACTACTGTTTATCCAATACACAGAACTTTCTGAAAGCTTCCAAATCAAGCACAAATTCCCCTCTAAGACTCCCTCCACAAGGGAAAGTCTTAGATCATGTGTAAATTAGAAGAAAGCACCCCCAGATCATGTGAAAATCAGAGGAAAACACCCCCTTGGGCAAGCAGACAGAGCTTTTTTTTGCAAAGAAAGGGTTCCTTCCTCTTGACAGATACATCTCCTGCTAGCATGCCTCTTGGAAAGCAGAGCAGTAGCTGGATGTTCAGTTCCTCAATTCCTTCAATTCCTCAGCTGGGCATCTTTGTGCAGGACCCAAATGTTTATTTCCCCTAAACCTGTAGTCTCTTCAGAAACCCGATTCACTTTCTAGGAGTTGAGTCTGCCCTGTAGGTAATATTGACTGGTACTAGAAAGAGTATAGGCTTAAAGCATTACAGACCTGTTTTTCATTTCTTGATCTGTCATTTTACTGGTTGCCTTAGAATTGAATGAACTTTAAGAAAAATCATCTGGGCCTTCTTGCTGTGTGAACTTGGGTGTGTGACTTATTTCTCTGAATCTATTTCTTATCTGTAAAATGGAGAGAGTACCACCTTGGTCCTCAGATTGGAGGTGAGTATTAAATGTGATAGATGCTATGTGTAAAATGGTAGTACAGGTCTCAACAAACATCTGTTACCTTAAGTGACACTTTTTCTGCCACCTCCACACCTGGGCCTTTGGTTATTTCTAGGACAGGAAACCTCCATTCTTCATCACTAGCCCTTCAAATCCACCACAGTTTTGACAAGATAATGTCCATCATGCCATCAAGGTCTTGTGAAAGCTTTCACTCATTTTAGAAGAGAAAAAAATTTATAATTTAAACCATAGGACTATTTCTTATCAAACTGTATCTCCTCAAAACATATTAATACTATTAACAGTAAGACAGCAGTGAACCAAATCTCCTGGTTTTTCAGAAGAACAAAGGCCCTTATCTAAAATGTAAGTTTTATGTCATCCAATTGATGGTCAATTTAAGACTAGGCTGACCAGCCAGACTATAATTAAGTGAATAGAAAAGAAAGATGTCTTCTGAATGTAAGTTCTCAGCATCCTAATCAACTTATTCCATTACTATAAATAACAAAATCCTCTATCACTGCCAGGGGAAGCAGGAAGATAGTGGGACAGTGTGAACGGAGCCTTCATTATTTTAGGATAAATAGCAAAGTAAGGAGGGCCACTAATTGTTTCAAGTGTCTAAAACTACCTAAATGCAGAGTGATTTCTACAATGCATCTGGGTCTGTCTTCATCTGGAGATGCAAAAACTGTATTTCCAGATTTACCTAAGAAGCAGAAAAATCCCTAGTCTCCTACTAATAGGCCACTATCTGATTTCACATGAGATGTGCATAGCATATAAAATCATACAGCTTGAGGCCGAGTGCAGTGACTCATGCATATAATCCTAGCACTTTGGAAGGCCAAGGCAGGGGGATCACTTGAGGTCAGGAGTTCGAGACCTACCTGGCCAACATGGCAAAACCTCATCTCTACTACAAATACAAAAATTAGCTAGGCGTGGTGGTGCATGCCTGTAGTCCCAGCTATTCAGGAGGCTGAGGCAGGAGAATCACCTGAACCCAGGAGGCAGAGGTTGCAGTGAGCTGAGACCACACCACATTACTTCAGCCTGGGTGACCTTGTCTTCAGAATGAGACCTTGTCTCAAAAAAAAAAAAAAGAAAAAAAGAAAAAAAATCATACAAAATAGAACATACTTTATAACAATCCTTATTCTTTGTCAGGAACATAAACCCATGCCTAGGTTGGTGTCTTCTTGGAAGCTCTCTCAAGCGTCCTGTTCTTCAGTCTAGTTGGAGATCTGTGCGGTTGTTTGTCTGTTTCTGATGTTTAGCAGACACATTGCCAGAGATTGATTGATCTGAGGTACCTCATAAGCTAGATTTTTAAAAATCTTCCCAAATGAGTCTATTGCTCAGCCAAGGTTAAGAACCACTGGATAGGAGAACAAGCATGTTAAAAGATTGATAGCACAATCAACATAAAAACATAAACATACAGAATTATATATGTCTATGCATAGAAAACTGATTGAAAGAATAAATAAAACACCTTAGCAGCAGTTTTCTCTGGGGGTGTAATTACAGTGTTTTGGTTTGGTTTGGTTTTGGTTTTGGTTTTGATTTTGTGTTTTGAGACAGGGCCCTGCTCTGTTGTCCAGGCTGGATAATATTTTCTTTATTTTCCATATTCTAAAAAGTTTCTTCTCTGAACCTCAATTACTTTTGAAATCAGAAAAAGAGCAATTCCTATTTGATCCTAATACAAGTAAAGAAGTATTTCATGAATGTCTATTGTGTCATCAACCCTGTATAAACAATGGAGGATACAAAAGACACGAGACATGGCCTCAGGGAGTTTGTAGTCTAGTCAAACTGGCCCAACCAACATCCATGCAACTCTCTGTGTCAATATGTAATAAAACCCTAAGGTCCCAGCACTAAGCAAGTATAGACATATTGGACTTGTTTGCCTGTCTGCTTTATTTCTGTGTTGGATTGCTAACTGGCATAGAGTCATAGGAGCACCAAGCCTGGTGCCTTACATTTGGTAGACTTTAGTAATCACTTCAATATTTGTGGAATAAATGAATGCATTGAGAGGCGAGAGATCACTATGAAGCATCAGTGGAGAAAGTGAGATGAGAGGCAGGCCTTAGGAAAAATGAGTAGGATTTGTTTGAGTGGTGGCCACTCCAGGGGAGAAGACAGATTGGACAAAGACCTGTGGTAGAAATGAGTTTGATGTGAAGAGGGACAGTTTGTCAATGTGTCTGACTGCAAAAAGCCTTGTCTAGCCCAAGAAGCCTTGTCTGCCAAACAAAAAGAACTGAGCAGAGTTGGATGTGGTGAGTCTCACTGGTAGTCCAGCTAGTTAGGAGATTGAGATGGAAGGATTGCTTGTACCTAGAAATTCAAGACCAGCCTGGGCAACATAGTCTCTACAAAAAAATTAATGAAAAAGTTAGCCAGTTGTGATGGTATACACCTGTAGTCCTAGCTACTCAGGAGACTGAGGAGGGAGGATCCCTTGAGCCCAGGAGGTTGAGGCTGTGGTAAACTATGATGATGCCACTGCACTCCAGCCTGGGGGACAGAGGAATCCAGCAGAGCAGTAACCAAAGAGTAGGCCTGGCCCAAGAGTGATAGAAGAAGAGCTTTCAGTTATCCAATAAGTATTTTAATATAATAGCATTTCCTGCAAACAGGAAAAGCATTCACTCTGTTCCCCCTTCATTTGCATAACACAATTTTGGGTAAATATGTTTTATAGAAGGAGTAAGGTTGTTTCTTTTAAATATATTGGGAGGGAAGAGGAAGCTCATTTAGCAAATACAGAAAATGGCTGGAAAATAGGATTTTGTTTCATGTAAAATATTTGGTATGAGGAACCAGCTGTCTTTGCATGACACATTTCCAAACACAGAGCAAGGAAGAACACAATTTTCCACTGAGTGTCATACAGCACATCCAGGAGGGCCTGTGACAACCAGCCCAGAAGGGGCTTGGACAGATTTGGACATATCGTTGTTATCCTGAGAATGCGATGGAATGCACTTTGAGGAATGGAGGAAATGTTTTTAAATGTCTGGGAATGATTTTCACCTTCCCCTACTCCTCCATCTCCATATCAAGCTCTGAAAACCTCTGCACAGCCCCTGGGGTTGCAAAGACTTCACAAAAACTCGAGGACTCAAAAGATCTCATCACAGGCAGCTGAAAACCTAGGCTGCTTTCGAAACTGATCATAAAACCTCACTGGGCAGTCAGTTCTGACTTCTAGAAACCTCACCACCATAAAACCCACCCTTTCCAGTTATTCTAAAAACACTTCCTAGTCAGTCCTGACATAGAAAGCACCATTGATCCACAGCCCAGCTTCCTGAAAACGAAAAGCTAGACTTTGGTTGTCTCCAAGTGTTTTAAAAGTAAATAGAATAATTTAGGGTTTCTTTATTTTGTTTTTGAGACGGAGTAGCGAACCGTTGCCCAGGCTGGAGTGCAGTGGCACAATCTTGACTCACTGCAGCCTCCGTTTCCCAGGTTCAAGTGATTCTCCTGCCTCAGCCTCCCAAGTAGCTGGGATTACAGGCACTCACCACCGCGCCCGACTAAGTTTTGTATTTTTAGTAGAGACGGGGTTTCACCATGTTGGCCAGGCTGGTCTCCAACTCCTGACTTCAAGTGATCTGCCCACCTTAGCCTCCCAAAGTGTTGGGATTACAGGCATTAGCCTCCGTGCCCAGCCAAAAGTAAATAGAATAATTTTGAACCAAGAATTGCAGGGACCAAAAGTTAACTAAAAAGAACCTGACCCTCACCCCATCACACACACACTCGAATCCATGGACAGATAAGGGAAAATTCAAATCATCTGTCACATGGGAATTGCCTGCTCCCCTTCCGCAAAGTATGGAGGAAAAGAACTCGGTGACCCCAAAGATGCCAGAGACTCACAGAATGAATAAACGATTCTGGCGTCTCTGAAGAATTGACCTGGCATGTAGACTGTGCCCAAGCCCTCAACCATCCCTCATTAACTACTGTCAACTCCACATCTGGCTGTGGCTTTGGAATTCTGAGGTGTCACCCCAGGGAGCAGCACTGGTATTCATCAGGCACTCCAGGCTATCAGCTCAGCTCTTCCTAAACTAAACAATGGAATCAGTTCTTTCAGTCCCTGGGAAGCCCTGCAATTGCATAAGGTTTGGACCCGCAGGGGTTGCTGTGAGAGACTGTGCTTCAGCAGCAGTTTGGGGATGACATTCTGGACCCCCATCTTAGCATCAGGTGATCACACACTGGGAGGTACCTGAAACCACAAAGCCCCTCAAAACTAGCTTCTGTTTCTACTAAATGTGGGGACAAAATATATGCAAAGGAAAAAGATGCAGTATATGTCATGGTTATGAGTATTCACAGCTATTGACTTTAAATTCTGTCTCTGTGCTGGGTGACTACCAGCACATCTGGTTTGCCTTAGGCTGACCAGTGTTAAAGCTGAAAATCCCACATCTCAAGAACCCCTCAGCCCTGGGCAAACTGAGATTGTTGGTCACCCTAGATGCAAACTGTGCAAACCTGGGCAAGTGAATCTTTGTATTAAGTTCCCGTGTTTGCAAACTGGGGATAATAATCCTGCCCATCTCATGAAGTTGTTGTGAGGATTAAATGAGTAAAGGGTAGAGTGCTCAGAACAGCCTGACACTTGTTAAGGAGTGTATGCACGTGCAAGTGTGTGTGTGTGTCAAAGTGTGTCAGATATCTTGACAGACACAGGGCTTAAATCAACAAGATCCCACACAAAGCTACTCTTTCAGCTCTTTTGCTTTAATGTTTTGTCAGCTTGGATAAATTACTTAACCTCTTTGAGCTTCATTTTCCCCAGTGGGGGGATGTTTTAATGAAATAAGTCCTGGTACCATGCCTTGTGATTTAAAAAAAAAAAAACTGAACAAAACTGAACAGATGATAGCTCAGGTGGTTACTGTTATAACTGCTGTTATTAACAGGAGAGAAAGGGTACCTCCCCACCCAGTGGGGGATGGGTAAGTCGGCCTCCTGTTTCCACCTCAAATGCTATGTGTGTCAGATCATGAATATGAATATATATGAGTGCCTGGACTAAGGTGCTTTCTCTAGAAAAGGATGAAATAAATCACCTGGAGGCTCCCGCACACCCAGACAAGATCCTTTTAGGCCTCTTCTTCTACGATGCTTGCTGCCTGTGCTCGGAGCTAACTATTTTTGGAGAGGAAGAGGGGCAGTGAGACAGCCAGCCTGGGGCATGTGGGGACCACTGCAACCACATCCCCCATACACTGACCTATGAGGCTTGTGGCACTGACAAATGGCCCTGATGACAAGGCAGGACAGAGACCCAGCAGTGTGACGCTCACCGCTTCTGCCTGTCAACTGCAGGCTGAAGATGCCAACCCCATTATGACAGACTCGTTTGCCAGCCTGTGCCATTCGTATTCTTCATGGTAGTTACTCAGTAGCTGGCATTTATAGATTTATAAAGAATATAATTCTAATTATAAGCATGCTTCTAATTTTCCATGCTTTCCTCTATGTCCCATATTACAGTCGCCCCCCCAAATAATCAGCCACCAGGGCGCATGGCACATTACAGTCCTAAGGTGCTCACTTCAATTAAAGTTCTGTCTGCCTTCAGTTTAAATCCTAGCCCTTCCACTTACCAGCTGTGTGACTTTTGGAAATTTTATCTTTCTGTGCCTTAATTTCTAATCAGTAAAGTGGGGGTATCATACGACCCTCCTCATAGGGTTGATGTGAGGATTGAATGGGTTAATAGGAAGCGTGTAAAAAAGTATGTGGTCTCTAGTGAGGGCACTGTAAGTGTTGGTTGTAATTATGTTACTATTAATTTGTGAGTGAGATTTGAAGGATAAAAAGATGCAGCCACAGATTCTTACAGACACTAACTCTGTAAACCAATAGGAAAAACATCGGCATTAAAGGAGAGTCATTAAATGGAAGAATATCTACTTCTTCCCTGCCTCCCTCCCACCCTGAAATTGGAACTGTGCAGAGACTGGCCAGTGTGTCTCACGCCTGTTCAGCACCAGGCGATCCATGCCATAGGAACATGTCAGCATCTTTGGTAAACCAAGTTAGTGTGCTTGCTTAGGTTGGGATTGGACCATTTGTCGCCTGAGCAGACTCTACCTTGAGGGCACACCACGCCTCTCCTGGCCCCACCCTGACAAGCCAAGACGGATTTCAGGTGCCCATGATGGTGGCCTGCATTTCACATCGAGTTCCAGCTTGTTTTGAATTTTTCCTGTCTGGTGTTCATTAGCAAATGAAATCGGGGTGGTTGGAAGGACTAGGGACATTTTCCCAGCAGTTTGGAAGCAGAAGAAAGGGACTAATGAGGGGAAGCCGTGTGTGGTTGGTGGTAAGTGGTGTCAGAAATTCATCCGTCCTCTGAGGCGAGGGCCATTCAGCCTCAAGTTCATACTCGGATCTACACTGACTACCAGATGGTGGACGTGCCCAGCTGATGACCTCTTTTACTTTTCAACTGACATTCACTTCACTTCTGACTACACAAAAATGCTCATGACTTTTTTCCATGTACAGTTTCTGGTAGCTATGTGAGTGGCCATATAATTCAGTGCCAGGCAACATGGGTTTTAACTTAGAGGGGGAGGAAAAGTAATCCAAACAAGGAAGAATGACTTTACCTAATGTCTTTAGGCCGAAGAGCTATTATTTAAGAAGATGCAGGTACGGTGAGTTGAGGTGACATGTAGAACATAATTACCCAAACTGAACTCAGAAAGTTTCTTACAGGAGGTCTGTGCTGAGGACCAGGATGCCTGAGGACTAGAGGAATCCTATGAATAGAAGTTGTATTATTGTTAGTTGAGTGTCCTCCAAGTAGCATGATCAGGACTCAATTAGCAGGGATAGGACCTATTCGAGGGTGGGCTCAGGGAGCGCAAGTGGAACTGTTTTGGAAGGCACTGACTGATGCATTTATTTTTGTCTCACACAGTAAAGATTTATAGTGCTTTTCATTAAAGGAGTCATGATATAATTAGTTATCATATATTTAAACTATATATCTGCTTCCTTTCAAAAAAAAAGGATCAAGGTGGCCCATAACTATTAAAACATATCTAGGCTAACATAATCAGAAGCATAAACAGACTCTAATAAAAGGAGCAAGAAAACAATTCACTGCTTTTAGAATCTCTCAGGCTCCTTTAGCACACTCAACCACCCCCACCCCACTAGACCCTGTCCACCAATGCTCTTTGCATAATGCTGATGATTTAGTGATGAGCAAGAAAAGCAGGATGTTTACTCCCATGGAAGCTATCTATATTCTGTTGGGAGAAAACAAACCAACAATATAATTTCCAAAGAGGGTGACTGGCAGGCAGGGGCAGCAGTTCACTTTGGATTGATGGTCAGGGAGTCTCTGCAATGAGCTGACTTTGAGCCCTCTGTCGTCAACTTTGTTCCTCCTGAAACCTCCTCCCCTCTCCTGTCTTGGCATCAGACTTGGCAATGCCCACTTGTCTCTTACCCCATGGGCATGGTTTAGGCTTGCTGAACCCCAGAAGTAGGTAGAGGGACTGGCCATCAGGTGTCCTGGGTTTTATCCCCAGCACCGCCACCAACATGCTGCTCCTCTTGGATCTCACTTCAGGTCTGTTCTTTCCCCATTTGTGTCACATAGGACAAAGCCTGCCCTGAATCTACCATTCCTGGCACCTGCCATGCACCTGCATCCTTGGAGCTTTTGAATATACCATTCATACCTAGTTTGCTAGATCAATGTCACTCATTTTTCTAGACTCAGCTCAGATTTCATCTCTTCTAAGAAGCCTTCTCCAATTACCCCAAGCCCCTTCCTCTGAGCGCTCCTGACACTTGGCTCTTACCTCCCTCTCTCTGATAATGTGGCATGTTTTTCTGTTTTCATGAACCAAGTGCATACACTGTCATTTTCTTTGCATCCACAGTGTCTAACATTATGCCTTGATGTTAGACAATAATTATGCTAGTTACTGGTTACTGAGTTACTATATATTACAGGTACTGTTCAGCATTTTGCATGATTCTTTTTTAAAAAGAGATAGATAGGGCGTTGCTCTATTGTCCAGGCTGGAGTGCAGTGGCCCAATCATGGCCTACTGCAGGCTTGAACTTCTGGGCTCAAGCAGTACTCCTGCCTCCGCCTCCTGAGTAGCTGACACTACATGCATGTATCACCATGCCCAGCTAATTTTTAAAATTGTTTTGTAGAATATGGGTCCTGCTATGGGTCTCTTAACTCCTGGCTTCAAGTGATCTTTCCATCCCAGCCTATCAAAGCTCTGGGATTATAAGCGTGAGCCACCACACTCAACCTTTTGTGTGAACCTTTAAACCTCATAGTAAATAACCATTGTGCCCATTTTATGTATGAGAAACAAGGCTCAGAGGAATTAAGGAACTTGTCCAGAGTTGCAGAGCCAGTAGAGTTGCCTTCTTAGGAGGCCCTTCCATAAGGCAGACCTAGGATTCACATCCAGATGCTTAAAAAGTGAAAGCATGTGTTTTTTCCTCCGTACTGTGCCATCTTTCTTAGAAGACGCTCCCATGAGTGTTTATTGAAAACTGTATTTCAACATTATGATTAAAAACCCGCTGTAGCAGCATAAACCATCAAAGGAAGGTTATGGTCATTACCCTTCAGTTGTATTATATGCATAATGCTTCTTAAACTCAAAGCACATAAAATCATATCAAAATTACCAGGGAAATACACGAAAAAAAGATCAATTTCTTAAGTTGGTCTTTCCTTCTTGTCATTTTTTTTCACTGGGCTTAAATTGAAGTGCAAGGAAATGGAAAGGGAAATCATGAGCTTGCTAGGAGAAAAGAGAGACTAGTATTGGTATCACAATCGACCACAAGTAATTATGCATTATCAGGGCGGTGTGAGTGAATCCCACAATTCCCAATGCAGTAATTTCAATCAACAGAACACCAAAAGGGTGATGGTTGCTCAGATCAATTCAAGAAATGTTTACTATATAGCTCTGTGGCCACAACTTGCCGGCAGCTAACCAGTTGGCCAAGGCAGAGCTGGTATGTCTTGACTGGCTGCCATAAATGATGTGGGACTCCATGAGCCAACACTTCTCAGGCACTAATATGAGGAAGCCCTCTCAGTCCTGGAGAGAGAGTTCCTACATTTTCAAAGTTTGGTTCTATTGGTGTAATTGTGGAACTAGACTTTTTTTCCCCCAAGCAGTTAATTTCCATCTCTCTGTGAAATATCCTTGAATCATAGTTTTATGGTATAGGAAATATTGCTGCATTTGGATTTAGATTCATTAAATATGTTGTTTGGATGGGGTATTTAGGTTTTAAAATATTGTCCCTCAATTAAATAATTTTTAAAATTAAAATGTTTAGCCTAATTGGTCAGTTAAATGTTCTCTTGAGGTCAATATCCCAAAACTCATTAAACATATAGTTCTATGCCTTGTTCATGGTTCAGGGCCCTTAGCTTGAAAAGCCTGAGTACTGAGATGGTGTGATCTTTACACTGAGACCCGGTAGTCCAAGGGGGGTACTTTCCCTGGGCAGAAACACAGATGACCTGACTGAGTCATCTGATTAGTGTAGATAGCCAGTTTAGATAATTCACCCTGATATGATTTGACCGTGTCCTCACCCACATCTCGTGTTGAATTATCGCTCCCCTGATTCCCACATGTTATGGGAGGAACCCAGGTGGAGATCACTGAATCATGGTAGTGAATAAGTCTCACAAGATCTGATGGTTTTATAAAGGCGAGTTCCCGCACACAATCCCTCTTGCCTGCCGCCATGTGAGATGTCACTGTCTCCTCCTTGCCTTCCACCATGATTGTGAGGCCTCCCCAGCCAGGTGGGACTGTGAGTCCATTAAACCTCTTTTTCTTTATAAATTACCCAGTCTTGGGTATGTCTTTATTGGCGTAAAAATGGACTAATACAACCCCATGGTTTAGGAACATGCTCTTTTATTAGCAAAAGTCATTTTTTCATTTAAAAGTAATATGCTGAGCACCTTCAATATGCCAGTCATTGTCTTTGGCACTGGAGATGAAACAATTAACAAAGCAGAACCTAAATCTCTGCCCTTTGGAGCTTGCATTCCATACAGAGAATATAAGCAGAGGTAGGATGTATCAGAAAAAAAGCCACTGTTTAAATCAGGTGGTCAGAGAAGAGGGATTTTAATCAGAGGCCTGAAGGAGATGCAGGAACAAACTGGATGGGAATCTGGGGAAGGCATATCTGAGGCAGCAGGGGCAGCAGCAAAGTGCAGAGACCCTGAAGAAGTAGGAACATGGTGGGCAAGTTTGAGGACTAGCAGGAGGGCTGATTGAGCAAGGGATGGAGAGGAAGTCAGAAGTCTCAACAGACAGAAAATATAGGGCCCTATAGACCGTTATAAGGACCTTATGCATTAGTAAAGTGGAGAGCCATTATGAAAAGATCACCATGGCTGCTCTGTTGAGAATAGATGGGCAGGCAACACAAGTGTGGAAGCAAGACCCCTCTTGGGAGACTGTTGGGATAATCCAGGCACTGATTACTGATACTGGCTTGGACCAGTATGGTGGCAGTGGCCATGATGAAAAGTAGTAGGATTCTGAATATTTCATGCTGGATTGTATTTCAGATATCTAGAGAAAGAAAGAAATCAAGGATGAGTCTGAGATTTTTGGCCTGAATGACAGATAAGGAGCTATTTAATAACACGGGAACATGTGGGAAGAGTTGGTTTGGCAAGGAGGATGAAACTGTTAAGTTTGAGCTGACCATTAGACATCTAAGTAATGACATGGAAAGGGTAGTTTGATATGAGTCTAGGGACCAAGGAAGCCATGTAAGGTGAGAAAGCATGGAATCCACAGCCTGGCTTCAGAGTCTAGCTCCACTCTGAACTTGGACAAGGCATTTCTCCCTTCTAGTGTCCATATATTCATCTGTGAATTTAGGTGGTGTAACTAATAGGACAAGTGGGAGGCTTAAATGAGACCACATCCTTGAAGCATAGTACATTTAAAAAGATCAATAGATATGAGCTGTCTTCTGCCAGACTGTCTTCTGGGCTGCCATAGATTTGTAGGCAAGAGACCATGATCGATAATATGGATCAGGGAAGGCCCGAATGTCAGCATACAGAGTTGGGACTCAATCCTGAAGCGATGGGAACATTTCCCTGGGCAGTTTTTGAGTTAAAAAAAAAAATTGTTGATATGGTTAGGATGCAGTAGAGGATGGAGGGCTAGACCAGGGGCAGAGGGATAGGCCGGGGTTGGTTGCAAAGCCATGGAGATGGGGTGTCAGGAGGACCAGTGCCAGGGTTTGGCCATGGAGATGGAGTTAGGGGCTGAGCACACATTACTGAGGCCCATACTCACCTGATTGCTCAGGGAGAGCCCATTTCAGTCTCCCAGTGACCATCTCCTTTCTGGCAGCACAGTCTCCCTGCCTGGCTCCAGGAACCCCACCTTGGGCAAAGTTTCAGAATCACTCATCCCATTCAGTGGAGCAGCTAAGGCCTAAAACCCAGCTGTTGGCAAGGAGACTCACTTCCCTACCGAGTCCCCTAATCTTGATTCTCTCTGCCTGAAAGAAAGAATACATACATTAGGACTGAGTGTCTCCCTTTCTCATTAAATAATATCTGTGGGCCAGCCATTAGTGCTCTCATGAGTGAAAGAAATACAGTTGAAAAATTAGTCTCATTTTTGGACTTGGATCAGAAATGGGGCCAGGGCACATAATTATAGGAAAGCCCCCTTTAGGGGTCATCTCCCCTCTGCATGCACACACACACACACACACACACACACACACACACAAATAGTGGGTAGAGAGGAAGACTGGAGAAAGAGGAGAGGGTAGTGTTGCTTTCTGGAGGACTAAGAAAAGAAAAATGGTTCCCATCTACTCATGTTGGCATTTTTTTGTATTACCAGAGATTAGAATGTGCCATCTCTGGAGCTAGAGCTGACTTGCAGATGTGTTTTGTTTGGACCACACAGTGTATTTAAGATTTTCGAATGTGTTGCTACCATTTAAAAAATCAAGAGATTTTACATTGAAACTAGATTTCTGCTTCCATATTTTTTGGGGGCCACTGGGCTAGCCTTTTTAACAGAGAAGAGTGGAGCAGCCACTGTGTCCTTAAGTCGAGCAGCACTGCTCACCATGGTCCCCAATGGCCTTCCTTCCCTCGTTGTCTTACCTGACGAGCATATGAATTTGCAAGCTCTTGTTTGAAGTCAGATCAGACTGGGCAATTAATGAACCCAAAGTGAGAGTTGACTCAATGTTTGCTAATGCAACAGTGAACCGAGAGAAAGAATTTACAGAAAGTAGGAGAGATCAAAGGGAGGTTGTATGGCTGGATGATGATGATGAGTATCAACTCGCTTTGTGAACAACACTTATTCTATTATAAGTGGGTAAGTTCAGCATCAGAAAGGAGCTCTTCATGGGAACCCAGATCATGCTGCCCTGTTGGGTGACCTTTGCAGAGGATACCCTATCAGAACCTCTGTGAATCACATCTGAGGTCCCTCCTGTGTCTCGTCTCCAACTCTCATTAGCAGTGAACTCAGACTTAGAAGTTTTGCAGGAAGGAGATTCATTTTCTTTTCTTATCCCCCCTCCAACCTCAAAAGAGACAAAATTTCTGGCATTGAGTGTTAGTGTTCTTATATTAAGACAGATTTACCTCTACTCACTTTGACAAAAGAGCTCAGGATCTCCCAAGAAAACTGATTTTTCAGAGTTGCTCATTTGAATGAACAGCACATCCAAAGCTTGTGGTTTGGTTGAAAAGGGGTTTTCTGTGTTCCTTGTATTCATCCTTCAAGTTCATGGCCATCGCCCTTCACCACCTGAGAGTACTTAGTGCTCAGAGCAACTGAAAGGAAGCATAAATCCTGCTTGCTTTGAACACAACCCCGAGGTTCACCGTATGTTCTTGTCCTAGCCAATGCTAATCAGCTCTTCCCCACTTCTTCCCTCTTTCATGCTTGTAAATCAAGCTGCCCCAGTATTAGTCACCACAAAGGAGATAATTAGTAAGTACAAGCTGCTACCTTCATAGATCACTCTGTCTCTGGCTCAAGCTAAGCCAAGAGACTGGAGAAAGCTAACATTACACAGTATGAGTTGCGTTAGTAGAGCCTTTATTACTCAAAATATGTGAGTCTGAATACCTAAATCAAGACTCTGCACCCTCCCCAGCTGTTGTAAGAACAGCTGTGATATGAGACCAAAGGAAAGGCTACTTACCTACTTTATGAGGTTTTCCTTTCCTTGACTCAAAAACTTATCTTTAGAACCCCAAGAATTTGAAAGTGCAATAGTTTCTTAATGGCATAATCTTGGGATTCAGATATTTTAAAAATACCTTAACCCTCCATTGATGGGGCAGCAGAGAAAGGTGCCACTTTCTTTTACTAGGACATACTGTGTCCTCCCAACAAAGCCATGGCTTGTGCCTTTGCCAGTCATTTGTCCAACTGGAAAATAACATTACTACTCTGGCAGGACACATGGTCAAGAGCATTGCTGCCTCCTCAGAAAAGACCGTTTCCAGACCAGCTAGGAACTTGCTTTCCATGCACTGCTAATCAAATACTGCCAGCCTGCCTGGAAGTGTTTCATTCAAGTATTTGTTACTCTGGAGCTGCTCAAATGCAAGTTGGCTTTTATTTTTTCCATCACACAGTGTTTCACCAATTTTTGAGTTTCCCAGATCAACCTCTTCACTATTTTTAAGCAGAACTATTTCAAGCCAACGCAGCTAATCAGTACAGTAAAACCTCACGAATTCAAGCCAAGAGATTGAACTCTTCCAGCTGAGGACAAGCACTAGCAGTGTAAGTTGGAGGCCTGTTTTCTCATCTGGAAGATGAGGACATAAGGTTGTATAACCAAACTCCTTTTCTACTAATATTAAAACCACATTTCATCTAATCTAAGCTGCCACTGACTATAAGAGATATCATGTTCATGTAACAGCAAAGAAGATGACATTTTAAAATGTGTCATTAGTTAAATAATCCCCAAACACCAAAGATATCCCCATGATGTATAGATTGGTGACACTAGACTCTTGTGGCTTTGAAATCCATTCAGATGAATTTGGCAGCTTCTCCTGCCCTTGGTTGTGTTGCTTGGCACGAAACAGGCAATCCTTTTTGAATGTTCTCAATAACAAAATGTAACACCACCTTTAATTCCCTTGGGTGCATCTTTCTTTCTAAGCATATAACACTTTTGCTTATCCCTTTGCAAGAAAACATGGAATTATGATTCTGCTTCTGACAATGAATATGTACTTAATCAATATCCAATTGTTCGGTTTTTGAGGTGTTCTATAACTTTTCGTTTTAGTACTGAATCATTACATTCAAATGGCAATTACACACAATGGTGTAATACCAAGCATGTAGGCAACTCAATGGAAGTGATAAGGGGTACCCATGTGACTAGGTTTGCCATGCTGGGATGGTGGCATCTGCATCATGAGTGCCACCTGGCAATAGAAACTTCACAACTCCATCAATCACACATGCATCCTGATTTTAGACATGTTAAAGCATGAAAAGAGCATCTTAGGATGGATCAAATATGGAAATAGCTACAGTCTCACGAGAACTGATTGTAGTCATGTGGATACCATGACGACTTTAATGAATTCTCATTCTAGTACTTTTGGCAAAAAGCACTGAACCCCTAATAAGACTTAATGTCAATCAAACCTCACAGCAATCCAGAAAGTATATGCAAATTGGGAAGTTTAGCCAGCTAAATAAAATTTCCCCAGATCACCCAGCTAAGTAAATTTCAGAGCAAGGATTTGAATCTAGATGATAGGACCTTCCATCCTGCCATTTCTGTGACTCTATGGGCACTACAAATCATGTGTGCGTATCACTGTAGACTGACCTTTGATTTCATCTACTTTCAAAAACATGAAGCATCCCTAAAGTAGGATCTCAAAGGGCTATTTAAAATAGTTCAATAATACAGGGTTTTGTGTAATGAATTGATAAGAATTTATAATTAACACATCCATTATATGTAAATGGACACTTCTTAAAGGGGCTCATGATATGATTTCTGCCTTCACAACTACGGAAACTGGAGTGGCTACCTGTAGCTACCCTCCCGACAGTGCAGTGAGATAGTTAAATCACCATTTCCTGATAAAAACCTAGCCTGTGAGCTGCAATGACTTGCCCAGTGGCAGTGTTCATGTTCATGGCAAAATATGGACCTAGATCAGCTCAAACCCTGGTCTCCTGAGCCTCAAGAATGTTCTTTTTCAATTTCTCTCTATTGCACCAATAACTTGCCTTTCTCACAAAGTTTGGTTTTTGTGGAATTTTTTGGATTTTTTTTATAGCATGGACAGTGAATGGGTAGAGACAAATATGTTTTTGCTAAAATCCACAAAAGCTGTTTTACTCTCTTAATGCTAGACAACATGGCGATGAATGACACTTTTCAGATCATGGGAGCCCCTAGCACCAGGGAGGCCCTCCCAGACCAGCCAGAGAAAGAGAATGGAAGCCACCAAGCTGCCGCTAGAGGATAGCAATGCTGAACTCACTCCTGTGGCTTTGTGGTGAGGGTGATTCTGTTTCCATGGACAGTTAAATATGGAATCTGGGAGGAGCTTTATATTTACGTTCAGTGCTGTGGGAACAAAATCCAAAAGAAATGAGTGAGAGTGTGACTAAGGGCTTTCATGGTCAAAATAAACACCAACAAGCAGGAATTACCAAACAGTTGAACATTGCCAGCCTCAAAACCTGGTCATGTAGACACCATGGCGACCTGAATAAATTTGCATTCCAGGAGCCAATGTAGAGATTGCTTTAAGAGAATGCAGTGGGCATCTTTTAAAAAAATCTCAAATTATTAATTCACTTGGTTGGCAAATGTGTATTGAGTACCAACATGTGAACAGGGAAGAGAGAATATAGGGGAAGGCAAATCAAATTCCAAGTTCAACAAGCCTATTATACATTCTTAAATTGTATTTGAAGAGGTCTGACTGAGGAATGGCAGCAGAGCCAACGCTCTTCCTCACCTCCCCACTGGTTCTGTTACAGCTGTAAAGGTGCCTCCCACTACGGCCTGACCAAAGACAGGAAGAGGCGCTCACAAGATGGCTGTCCAGATGGCTGTGCAAGCCTCACAGCCATGGCTCCCTCCTCAGAGGTTTCTGCAGCTGCCACCATCTCCTTAATGACAGACGAGCCTGGCCTAGACAACCCTGCCTACGTGTCCTCGGCAGAGGACGGGCAGCCAGCAGTCAGCCCAGTGGACTCTGGACGGAGCAACCGAACTAGGGGTGAGTCAAATGGGTGGTTGTCCAGGATTGGGTTCCTTGGCTTGGGATTGCTCTCTGTGGAATACTTACTGTGGAAAGTTCTAGAAATGTTTTTTAAGGGGAAATCATTCTGGCAGTTTTGGCAGGAACCCAATGTCCAATTCTCCAAAGTGAAATGAAACCACAAGTACCTCCGATCATTAAACTGTGTGTAATCTGACTTGGTGAAAGGGACTGAAATTAGACCTAATGATTCATCACTCCTGCAGTGTCAGTAATTTTTCAGCCATACTGTTCAAGAAAAGTGCTATTGTATTCAGTTCAGCCCAGAAACAGAAAAGGAAAGCAGGATTTTAAGCACATCATACATATTTCACTGTAGAAAACTTAGAAAATACAGGTAAGCAAATTCTACAATCCTACCACCTAGAGGTAGTCACTGTTAATGTCTTATATATTTTATCAGATATGTACATAAATGATGATTTCTATTAAATCATAACTACTGTTCCTCTTGTTGCTTTTCCTCAGCACGGCCCTTTGAGAGATCCACTATTAGAAGCAGATCTTTTAAAAAAATAAATCGAGCTTTGAGTGTTCTTCGAAGGACAAAGAGCGGGAGTGCGGTTGCCAACCACGCTGACCAGGGCAGGGAAAATTCTGAAAACACCACTGCCCCTGAAGGTAAATGACCTCCCCACAAGGCAGGATGGACATGGGCTGGGCTTCCAGGGGGACTTCAGGGATGATGCAATCTGATCACCATCCAGCTTTTGTGACCCCTCTCTTCCCAAGGGTGTACAATGTCTTTTACTTTGATTAGCCTGCTTCTCACATAAGTAGCTAAAGGCAGAAAGTATTATCATCTTTTTACATAGATTGAAGAAAAAAATGTTGAAACCCTTACCTTCAGGTTCTAGTGCCATTATGCATTTGAAGAAGAAGAATTATAGTTAATGAGTGAAAAACATTTAAAACAATGACTGGCATATACAATAAATGCAATATATATATTTGCTCTCCTTACTCTTTCAACTACATGTGAGGTGTGGTGCTGAGTGTTTTACATGCGTTTTGTCATTTAGGCCTCATAACAACCCCATACTCCATGCATGTGTGTGTGTGTGTTTTGAGACAGAGTTTTACTCTTGTCGCCCATGCTAGAGTGCAACGGTGCAACCTCTGCCTCCTGGGTTCAAGCGATTCTCCTGCTTCAGCCTCCCAAGTAGGTGGGATTACAGGCACCTGCCAAAACAGCCAGCCATTTTTTTGTATTTTTTAGTAGAAACGGGGTTTCTCCATGTTGGTCAGTCTGGTCTTGAACTCCTGACCTCAGGTGATCCACCCACCTTGGCCTCTCAAAGTGCTGGGATTACAGGCATGAGCCACCATACCCGGCACTACTACTATTCCTGTTTTACAGATGAGGAAACTGTGGCACAGAGAGGTTCTTTAGGTTATTCCAAATTACCTTGCTAAACTTTGAATCCAGGTAACATGGCTGTAGAATTCATGCAAAGCAAGCTGTTGAGTCTTAGATCCCATGTGTTTTCTCCAATATAAATGGAGCTGAGGAAATACTGTTCTACTGTCTTTGCTTTTTATCTTAGAACTTTAGAGTAGTAATAATAACATTTTTTAAAAATTGAGCTCTTGGGCCGGGCGCAGTGGCTCAAGCCTGTAATCCCAGCACTTTGGGAGGCCGAGACGGGCGGATCACGAAGTCAGGAGATCAAGACCATCCTGGCTAATACGGTGAAACCCCGTCTCTATTAAAAAAATACGAAAAACTAGCTGGGCGAGGTGGCGGGCGCCTGTAGTCCCAGCTACTTGGGAGGCTGAGGCAGGAGAATGGCGTAAACCCGGGAGGCGGAGCTTGCAGTGAGCTGAGATCCGGCCACTGCACTCCAGCCTGGGCGACAGAGCAAGACTCCGTCTCAAAAAAAAAAAAAAAAAAAAAATGAGCTCTTTCTGTATGCACATAGTGTTTTCAGTCATTTAGATGTGACAATAATGTTAAGGGGATAGGACTATCATTCCCATTTTACAGATGAGAAAACGGAGACCCAGAGGGATTAGGTAATTAGTCCAGTCACCCGGCTAGAAAATGGCAGAACCAAGATTTTGACTCAGGTCCTCTCGTTCCAGAGCCTACTCTCTTAGCTCCTGGTTTATACTGCCCTCTACTCTTGGGAGTTGGGAGGCAGAGCCCAAACCACTGTACGTATTATGCCCTCAAAATTCATGAGCAGCCTTATCAGACCTTTTCTTGTATACTTATTCATGATTGCCTCTCACTCTGTACATACATGCTGCATGCTCTAACAGCTCTCAGCTGATTACAGTCCTGTAAATGCTGGATGTCTTTCTCTCGCCTCCCTTCTATTGTCCAGCCTGCACTCCCACTCTCCTTTCAGCTGGCATTGACATTCCTTTTTCCAGGTTTAGTGTAAGCCTTTGCCTCCTCCTGGAAACCTCACTGACTCCCTCAGCCCTCTTTTTAGGTGTTTTGAAGCACCTGTAGCAGTGATTATCATATTTCATATAACTATACCTCAAAGTGTAGGGATTATTTTTCTGAGTCCTTGTTTTAAGGCCTAGTACAGTGTCTGGCACATAAGTATCCACTAAATGTCTGTGCAATGACTAAATGAAAAGATTAGAACTTCCTTTCCACCAGTCTCTTCCTCTTATTAAAGACTCCTCAATTCCACTCCATGTAAAGTTCTCTAGTACTTGGGCCAGGCGTGGTGGCTTACTCCTGTAATACCAACACTTTGGGAGGCTGAGGCAGCCATATCACCTGAGGGTGGGAGTTTGAGACCAGCCTGGACAACATAGTGAAACCCCATCTCTATTAAAAATACAAAAATTAGCCAGGGCGTGGTGATGGGTACTTGTAATTCCAGCTACTTGGGAGGCTGAGGCAGGAGAATTGCTTGAACCTGGGAGGCAGAGGCTGCAGTGAGCTGAGATTGTGTCACTGCACTCTAGCCTGGGTGACTCCATCTCAAAAAAAAAAAAAAAAAAAAAAAAAAGTTGAAAAAGATATATTTGCATATTTATTACAAAAACATTTATAAAAGAGATTATTATATGTAAGGCACCGGCCTAGGTGCTGTCATTTTATATAAAGAATATAAAATGTAGTTCCTGGCATCAGGGGGTTTATTCAAGACTACAATAAAATAAAAGCATACCTCATTTTTATTTTTACAAATTGAAAGCTTGTGGTCACCCTATAGCGAACAAGTCTGTTGGCTCCATTTTTCCAAAAGCATGTGCTCACTTCATGTCTCTGTGTCACATTTTGGTAATTCTTGAAGCATCTCAAACTTTTTCATTATTATTATATGTGTTATGGTGATAGGTGATCAGTGATCTTTGGCGTTACTATTGTAATTGTTTTAGCTTGCAACGAACCACGCCCTTATGGGTCAGTAAACTTAATAATTGCGTGTTCTGACTGCTTCACTGGCCATTTCCCCATGTCTCTCTTCTTGGGCCTCCCTATTCCCTGATATGTAACAGTATTGAAATGAAGCCAATTAGTAACCATACGATAGCTTTTGAGTATTCAAGTGAAAGGAAGAGCCACATGTCTCTCACTTTAAATCAAAAACTAGAAATGAACCTTAGTAAAGAAGGCATATTGAAAGCTAAGGTAGGCTTAAAGCTAGGTCTCTTGTGCCAAATAGCCAAGTTATTAATGCAAAGGAAAAGTTCTTGAAGGAAATTAAAAGTGCTACTTCCAGTGAACATATGACTAACAAAGCAAAACAGCCATATTGCTGATATGGAGAAAGTTTGAGTGAACTGGATAGAAGAACAAAATACCCACAACATTCCCTTAAACCAAAGCCTAATCCAAGGGAAGGCCCTAACTCTCTTTGATTCTGTGAAGGCTGAGAGAGGTGAAGAAGCTAAAGGAGAAAAGTTGGAAGCTAGCAGAGATTGGTTAATGAGGTTTAAGGAAAGAAGCCATCTCCATAACATAACAGTGCAAGGTAAAGCAACAAATCCTGATTATAGGGAAGCAGCAAATGCTGATTGTAACAAAGCAGCAAACGCTGATGTTAGAAGCTGCAGCAGGTTATCCAGAAGATCTTGCTAAGATCATTGAAGGTAGCTCCACTAAGCAGATTTTCTTTTTTTTTTTTTTTTTTTTTTTT
>NW_016810965.1:120423-148910 GCF_001698545.2 Rhinopithecus bieti | reverse complement strand
CTTAAGCCTCAGCAATGGCGGGCGCCCCCCCCCCAGCCCCCCTGCTGCCTTGCGGTTAGATTGCCCCAGACTGCTGTGTTAGCAGTGAGGGGGGCTCCGTGGGCGTGGGGCCCTCCCGGCCAGGTGTGGTATATATTCTCCTGGTGTGCCCGTTTGCTTAAAGCGCAGTATTGGGGTGGGAGTTACCCGATTTTCCAGGTGTTGTGTGTCTCAGTTCCCCTGGCTAGGAAAACGGATTCCCTTCCCCCTTGCGCTTCCAGGTGAGGCGATGCCTCGCCCTGCTTCAGCTCTCGCTGGTCAGGCTGCAGCAGCTGACCAGCACCGATTGTCTGGCACTCCCTAGTGAGATGACCCCAGTACCTCAGTTGAAAATGCAGAAATCACCGGTCTTCTGTGTCGCTCGCGCTGGGAGTTGGAGACTGGAGCTGTTCCTATTCAGCCATCTTGCTCCACCCCCTCCCCCCCCAAGATTTTCAATGTAGATGATACAGCCTTATATTGGGAGAATATGCCATCTAGGACTTTCTTAACTAGAGAGAAGTCAATGCCTGGCTTCAAAGCTTCAAAGGACAGGCTGACACTTGTGTTCGGGGCTAATACAGCTGGTGACTTTAAGGTGGAGACCAGTGCTCATTTATCATTTCAAAACTCCTAGGGCCCTTAAGAATTATGCTAAATCTATTCTACCTGTACTCTATCCATGGAACAACAAAGCCTGATGGCAGCACATCTTTTTACAGCATGGTTTACTCAATATTTTAATTCCACTGTTGAGGCCTACTGCTCAGAAAGAAAGATTCCTTTTAAAATATTACTACTCATTGATAATGCATCCTGGTTACCCAAGTACTTCAATGGAGATGTACAAGAGTAATGTTGTTTTCATGCCTGCTAACACAATATCCATTCTGCAGCCCATGGATCAAAGAGTAATTTCTACTTTTTATTTTTTTTTTTAAGACAGAGTCTCACTCTGTTGCTCAGGCTGGAGTGCAGTGGTGTGATCTCAGCTCACTGCAAGCTCTACCTCCCAGGTTCACGCCATTCTCCCGCCTCAGCCTGCCGAGAGGCTGGGACTACAGGCACCCGCCACCACGCCCAGCTAATTTTTTATATGTTTAGTAGAGACGGAGTTTCACCGTGTTAGCCAGGACAGTCTCGATCTCCTGGCCTTGTGATCTGCCTGCCTCGGCCTCCCAAAATGCTGGGATTACAGGCGTGAGCCACCGCGCCTGGCCAGTAATTTCTACTTTTAAGTCATTATTTAAGAAATAAATTTCGAAAGGCTATAGCTGCCATAGATAGTGATTCCTCTGATGGATCTGGGCAAGGAAAATTGAAATCCTGGAAAGGATTCACCCTTCTACATGCCATTAAGAACATTAGTGATTCATGGGAGAAGGTCAAAATATCAACATTAACAGGAGATTGGAGGAAGTTGATTCTAATTCTCATGGATGACTTTCCGGGGTTTAAGACTTCGGTGGAGAAAAGTAACTATAGATGTGGTGGAAATAGCAAGAGAACTAGAATTGGAAGTGGAGCTTGAAGATATGACCAAATTCCAGGAGGCCGAGGCAGGAGAATGGCATGAACCCGGGAGGTGGAGCTTGCAGTGAGCTGAGATCATGCCACTGCACTCCAGCCTGGGCAACAGAGCAAGACTCAGTCTCAAAAAACAAAAAAAAAGATATGACCAAATTGTTGCAATCTCATAATGAAACTTGAACGAGTGTAGAGTTGCTTCTTATGGATGAGCAAAGAAAGTGGTTTCTTGAGATAGAAACTACTGCTGAAGATGCTGTGAACATTGTTGAAACAACAAGAAAGGATTGGGAATATTATATAAACATAGTTGATAAAACAGCAAGGTTAGTAGAGAATTGACTCCAATTTTGAAAGAAGTTCTACTGAAGTTTAAATGCTATCAAACAGCACTGCATTCTACAGAGAATCTGCATAAAAATCTTTCACAAGAGTCAGCTGATGTGGCAAACTTCATGGTCATCTTATTTTAAGAAATTGCCAAAGCCACTCCCAACTTTCAGCAACCACCATTGTGATCAGTCAGCAGCCATCAACATCAAGGCAAAGCCCTCTACCAGGAAAAGATTACAACTGAAGGCTCAGATGATCATTAAACAGCATGTTTTAGCAATAAAGTATTTTTAAATTGAGGTAGGTACATTTTAAAAAGTATGCTATTGTATACTTGATAGACTACAGTGTAAACATAACTCTTATAACCACAGAGAAACCAAAAGACTCACTTTATTATGGCAGTGTGGAACCAAACCCACAATATCTCAGAGATATGCCTGTACTATGAAGAATGAGGTATAAATTAATGACCATAGCAGCTATAGGGGACAGTGTAATCCATGTTTAAGGAATGGCTTATGACTTGGATGGATGTTGGGATGCCGTGTGTTGGAAAATGAATTCAAGTAGCTTAGCTCAATGCCAGCATAAACTCAGTTAATAATTATTATTATATCCTTTAGTCCTTGAGTGAGGACATAATATTGAATAAATTATTTTCTTTCCAGACCAATACAGGAGATGAGGTGAAGGTCAGATCATAGTGTGTCCTGATTATTACTTAGGAGTCTGTACTTGATTTGGGGGCAGTGAACACACCTGGGAGCTCTTGTGTAGAGTTATTGCAAGATTGGAGCCATGTTTCCAGAACACAGAGATAGCAGCCATGTTCCATGCGTAGGCGGGCTGGAGTGGGAGAGATTGGATTTCCTCAAACACACTAAGAAGCTGTAACTCCAGAATGGAGTGAGGTGTTAAGACTCAGCTAGGTTGGTATCGATGTCGTCACAGAATTTGTGAGGCAACAATGCTTTCAAAAATGGTCAGAGGGCCTCACTGCTTCAGCAACCTATTGTTGGCCTCCTGGCATGGTGTATCCATTCTTTTAATGTCAGTAAAGGGACTGGCACCACTGTTTATCAACTGTGTGACCCTGGCTGGGTTGCTTAATGCTCTAAGCTTCAGCATTTCTTCATCTGAAAAGACAGAGATGGGTCTGGGCATGGTGGCTCACACCTGGAATCCTAGCACTTGGAGGTCAAGGCAAGAGGATCCCTTGAGCCCAGGAGTTTGAGACCAGCCTGGGCAACATAGTGAGACTTTGGCTCTACAAAAAATGAAATTCATGGGATGTGGTGGCACACACCTGTACTCCCAGCTTCTTGGGCTGAGGTGGGAGGATTGCCTGAGCCATGAGGTCAAGGCTGCTTTGAGCCAAGATCGTACCACTACACTCCAGCGTGGGTGACAGAGTGAGACCCTGTCTCTCAAAAAAAAAAATAATAATAATAATTATCATCTATTTCATAGGGTTATTGTGAAGACTAAACAAAAAATGCGTCCAAATACCTTAACTCAATGTCAGCATATAACAAACTCTCAGCTAATAAGATTATATCCTTTAGTCCTTGAGTAAGGATATAATATTGAACAAATTCTTTTCTTTCCAGACCAACACAAGTTTTGCAGTTTAAAAATTCCTTTATCTCTTTAAGGTCACTAGGATCTCATTGGTGTTGCTCTAACATCATTTACAAGTGTGAATGGTATGTCCTTTCAAGGTATCATATCAAAAATTCTCTAGAGGTTTAGGTTTGGTAGTGTGGTTTTTGTAAATCTGTTGGAAAAGATGGTAACAAGGGAAGGGGAATGAGGGAGGGAAAATTGGCTTTTGTGATTATTTCCAAGTCTTTCTTTGCTCAGAATGAATTTTTTTTCCATTCCCTTGTTATACCAGACATGCTCTAGCAAGTGCCTGTGATATAGCCTACTTAATATAACCAAGGTAGTTTAAACATTAATTGAACTCAATCACCCGAGTACTGGTAGTACCAGGAACTGACTGATGAAGCCAGCTACCCCTGCCTTATGCAGTCACTTCAGTTCAATCAGTATAGAGATTAAGGACCCACATTTGCAACATCTCAGGTTTCCTCTACCTACTAAGTTACTTTGCTCTAACATACTTAGAAATAATTTTAATTCTTTATTGTTCTTAAAGAATTGAGTACTCATTAATTCATTAGGGAAAATGGACTAAGGTCACAGATTTTGCAAATGCTCACAAGGAACAGACTATCCAGAAGCAGGCCTGCCATGTGAGATCTTTCCAGATGCCATAACGAAAGGAGACTCTTAAGGAGAGGCAGCTGTCAGCACCTACAGAAGACACAAGCATCTCAGCCCTTACCATTGAAATTTGAGCCTTTAGTCACTTGGAGGAGCCAGTTTTTCCACCAAGCTAGGTGTGGCTTGTTCCCACCACTTGTTGGTGTCCCCTCTGAACACTTACATTCAAACTGAAGTGAAGAAAATGCCAGTCGGTGCTGCTGACTCGTAGGTCCATAGAGCAAGTCCCTCGTGGGCTCTGGCCTGGCTGTGAATCCCTGGTTCCAGGGATACCTGGGAGAGAGTACCGGTCACCAGAGCTCTGGGTTCTGACCTGGCTCTCAGGGCCACCTAACTTTGGGATGTCCAGCCCATTGCTTCACTCCCCTTCTCTCAGCCTTAAACCTCCTCACTTATAGGGTTTGACTATCACTGTCAAGCAGCAGAACAATTAGAGCAGCTGTTTTCTGTGTGGTCACAATGGGATGAGAGATGAGCAGAGAGCTAGGAGAGATTTCTTGAGGAAAGCAGATTCATCAGTTTAAAAATACAGTTTGAAAACACCAGCCTAGATGATCTTTAAATCTCCTTGCTCTGAATTCAGTGATTTCAGGCAAACCAGGGATGAACCGCCCAAGGCCACCAACTAGGCCTTGGCCTCTTCTTGATCATGAATCAGGCCTCTTCCATTTGTTGACAACAATGTCTGGTAGAAAGAAATGATGTTCCCCCAAGCCTGAAAAGCAGAATCTTTAAGGAAGAAATTTTCAAAATTATCTGAGAGGGCAAAATGGCAGATGGGTTCTGTTTTTTACCTCTCAATAAACAAGTGATAAAACTGCAATTCATTCCATTAAAAATCATTCATTCACTTCTATTAATTCAATAAACTTCAGCTAGAGGCCCCTGCATGCAGAGATATGTGTAGAGAACCGTGGAACAGCCAGAGATTATGCCCTCAGGTTTTATGGACATGATATGAGGTATATAAGAAATGAGTATAAGCCGGGCGCGATGGCTCACACTTGTAATCCCAGCACTTTGGGAGGCCGAGGTGGGTGGATCACCTGAGCTCAGGAGTTCAGGACTGGCCTGGACAACATGACAAAACTCCGTCTCTACAAAAAATACAAAAATTTGCCAGGAATGGTGGCATGTGCCTGTAGTCTTAGCTACTTGGTAGGCTGAGGTGGGAAGATCACTTGAGCTCAGGAGGCGGAGGTTGTAGTGAGACACTGCACTCCAACCTAAGCAACAGAGTAAGACCCTGTCTCAAATAAAAATAAAAATAAAAAAAAGATAAAAATAACAGTAAAGGATTGAGTGCCGTGAGAAATAGCTAGAAAGCTTTATAGGAAATGGACTGTTTAGAGCAAGAGAAGGAGGAATCAGGGTAGAGTTTAATTGGAAGGGCCTTGAAGGAAAAATTGGGTTTAAGCTTGGGATGAAAAACATTCCAAGCAGAGAAACTTACACTGGCACAGAGGCAGGAAAATGGAAAACATGTATGAGGAAAAATGAATAGTTTAGTTTGGCTGACACTGAAGTTTGGCAAGAAGAGTAGTTGGAAAGGTCCATTGGGTGGGTGTCTTAAATAAACACTCTTTATCCATTTCAGTCTTTCCGAGGTTGTACCACCTGATTCCAGATGGCGAAATTACCAGCATCAAGATCAATCGAGTAGATCCCAGTGAAAGCCTCTCCATTAGGCTGGTGGGAGGTAGCGAAACCCCACTGGTCCATATCATTATCCAACACATTTATCGTGATGGGGTGATTGCCAGAGACGGCCGGCTACTGCCAGGAGACATCATTCTAAAGGTAGAGACTATGGCTGTGGGGCTGCAGCAAGGGGCTTCTGAGCAAATAATTGGGTAGATGCATAGATGAATGAGCAAAATGGTAAAATAAATGTGGATAGTCACTTTCTATCATTTTATGACTCTGAGATTTGTCATTTAATTGAGATCTTTGTTTCTCTCTGTCTCGCTCTTTCACGCTCTCCACCCTTTCTCTCTGTACATTAATATTTATCTCTATATATCATTTTGTCTGTCCCCTCTTCTCCCTTTTAGCTTTTTCCATCTTCCTCTTCGTTCCCTTTCTCCACCTCCTCTTTCTTCTTTTATCTCTTTTTTAAAAGAGCATTAATATAAAATAAAACGGGGACAATATTTTCTTAAATTGTTTTTAGAGTAGATTAGTAGAACATTTTGTATTTTATTTAATCACAATCACCTACTCTTTGAAAGTCAATTTCCTATAGTCTTATGGCCCTCCCTGAAAATAAAAGTAATCTCTATGCTAGTTTCACCAACCCAGAGACATTCCAGGGGAGACAGGTGTTGGAATAGAATGCTTTGGGTGTTACTGTCCTCAGAGGCTTGGTTAAAGGGAAGGACTTTAAGGAGGAATTTTCAGAACAGAAAGGATAAAGAGCTGTTTATCAGACAGAAGTCCAATGTTTGCCAAAAGTGACAAGAAACCCCTCCCTGCTCATACATTTTCTATCTGACACTCAGATAACAGTTCTATCCCATCCCTTCTAGGTTGCTGAGGGACCAGCTCCTGTCACATTATGAGCTGATTCTTTGGCAAGCTGATTGGAATAAGAGGAGAAATAACCTAAAGCAGTTTTCACAGAAATGCTGAAATTCCTGCTGGCTTCTGAGGTGGAGCAGAAGACAGGGCCCTCGGGGCAGTCCGCAGTACAATCAGCGACACTGTGCATGGCTGCCTCCCAGTTCTAGTGGAAACTATGCTGCCTGGGAGGGTTGCATAATAAAACATTTTGATTCCTGTGGCCTTCAACTGGCGCTTACAAGCAAAAGGGCTGCCAGGACTATTTAGCAGGCAACCCTGACTCCCCTGACCTTCTCTGGGCCCAGAGGTGATGGGGGAACCGGGTCCTGCCACCTCAGGTGCTCTCCTCACCTGTGCTTGGACAAGGGTGGTGAGCTTTGCCTTTGCATGAGGGAGCCTCTGGAGCTGCACCAGAGAACAGGTGACTGTATCCTCAAGAAAGGACTTTGTAAAGCCTGTTCCAAGCCTTCTCTAACAATTGGCTACAAATACAAGAAATCTTATCAAACTACAGAAATTCAAGAAAGTTATTTCTCCTCCATGGGGCCTCTTTCCTCAAGCACAGAGTGCTTCGCTTGCTGTGAAATTGTTTTCTTCCAACATGGGGGCTACAGCCTCCAGGCTGGGCCTGTGTAGCCAGAGAAATTAAAACCAGAAAGCCCCATGCAGTGTCAGCTCTACACATCAGTAGTGAGGCACAAATGAGAGGGCCGAGCTTAAGCTTGTTTAAGTAACTTTATAAAGAGATCTAGCTTTTCAATAAAAGAGTCTAGAAACTTCCTTTCATATCAGTTTGTTTGAAACTGTGCAAGGATTTCTTCCTTTTGCTGAGAACACGGGCAAAAAAAATCTTGCAGGGGACCACCCTGAGACCTGACACGTTCCCATGCGCACATACACAGTATCATACACACATACGCTCCTTCATGCTCACATACTCACAGACCCTCAGTCACACGCTAGAACATCTGCATACACACACAGTGGTGAGGACCGGAAGTTCGGGTATGAGTTGACCCAGGGAGAAAATTCAGTTGGAGATTTTGGGAAGAAAATGTCAACTCGGCTTGAACAGCTGTTTAATGCAATCATTTGACTGAGGCAAATTGGAAAATGCTTTTCTTTTGCCTTTTCCTACCTTATCTTCCTTTCCTCTCTTCCTGCCAGCTAAAAAATAATGACAACAGAAATGAAGGCCAGGATTCTGGGAATAAATATGTGGGCTTGGGTAAGAACAAGGTGGAGAAAGATGATGTCTACTCACAGAGGCCTGGAGAGGTGCTGCAGGCCACGCTTGGAGAGAACAGGGTTAGAAACGCTGTTGGAAGGTGCAGTTATTGGACACAGGATGAGGTGGGAGAGCAGAGCAGTCTTTAAAGACAGGATCCTGGCTATTCTGTGGGCCTGGATCTTTCAGGAAGGGATGTGACAGGTGGAGCTGACCACACGATTGTTCCACCTGCCCCCAGGTCAACGGGATGGACATCAGCAACGTCCCTCACAACTATGCCGTGCGTCTCCTGCGGCAGCCCTGCCAGGTGCTGTGGCTGACTGTGCTGCGTGAACAGAAGTTCCGCAGCAGGAACAATGGACAGGCCTTGGATGCCTACGGATCCCGGGATGACAGCTTCCATGTGATTCTCAACAAAAGTAGCCCCGAGGAGCAGCTTGGAATAAAACTGGTGCGCAAGGTGGATGAGCCTGGGGTTTTCATCTTCAATGTCCTGGATGGTGGTGTGGCAGATCGACATGGTCAGCTCGAGGAGAACGACCGCGTGTTAGCCATCAACGGACATGACCTTCGATATGGCAGCCCAGAAAGTGCGGCTCATCTGATTCAGGTGAGTCACAGATCATTCCAGGATCCCAGTCAGAAACCCCGTACATGAGCAAGAATGCAAATCCCCCTGAACCAGGCACCCCGTCACTACCACATGTGTCATGCAGTGCCTCCCTTTCAAGGGGTCAGGATGGAAAGACCAACATTTAGAAAGCTTCTGCCCAGGTAAGAACATTACTCAGCTGAGCGTGGTGGCCCACGCCTGGAATCCCAGCACTTTGGGAGGCCGAGGCGGGTGGATCACCTGAGGTCAGGAGTTCAAGGCCAGCCTGGCCAACAGGGTGAAACCCCATCTCTACTAAAAATATAAAAAACTAGCCAGGCATGGTGGCAGATTCCTGTAATCCCAGCTATTCAGGGGGCTGAGGCGGGAGAATCGCTTGAAACCAGGAGGCGGAGAGGTTGCAGTAAGCTGAGATCGCACCATTGCACTCCAGCCTGGGCAACAAGAGTGAGACCCATCTCAAAAAAAAAAAAAAAAGAACATTACACAAGCAAATGATGGCCTCAAGGCCATGGACATTCCCTAGGTGTTGTGTTGTCAGCCATCAAGTCTGACTGCAGATAAACACGTTGGGTTGTATGCTACAATCTCACAGAATTAGGATCACTCAGGGTCAGCAGGGTCGTGTCATCCCTGTACCCAGTATGTCCATTGTAGACCCAGGGGTCAGTTACATACACTCGGGATGCATCTAAGACATCTAGTTGTATTTACTCCCGTAAGAAGCTGTGCCATGTGGGATGTGGTAGCTCAGCCAGGTGTGGAGGCTCACACTTGTAATCCCAACACTTTGGGAAGCCAAAGCAGGAAGGTGACTTGAGCTCAGGAGTTTGAGACCAGCCTGGACAGCATCGTGAGACCTCGTCTTTACAAAATTCAAGAAATTAGTCAGGCATCATGGCATGCACCTGTAGTCCCAGCTACTCAAGAGGCCAAGGCGAGTGGATCACCTGAGATCAGGAATTCAAGGTCAGCCTGGCCAACATGGTGAAACCCTGTCTCTACTAAAAATACAAAAAATTAGCCAGGCGTGGTGGCAGGGGCCTGTAATCCCAGCTACTTGAGAGACTGAGGCAGGAGAAAAAAAAAAAAAAAAAGGCTATGCCATGCATTCTCCAGGGATCCTATGGACAGAGTAAGTCTTAGTCTCCATGGCTAAGTCCAGGTGACTTGGAAAGCACATGGAAACCCAAGTATGAACCTGAGAGGAAGCCCCCTAATAAGAGAGGGACATAAATTCTTGATCTCTCAGGCAAGTAGAGTTCATGACTGTTCAAACTAATCCACTTTTCTGACCAGTATAATGTCATCAAGCACCCGCATGTATTTTGTTGACTTTATCAGGGTCACTGTTGAAATTTTTTTCTTTAACTTTTTTATTTTAAGATAATTATCAATTACTATGTGATTGTAAGAAATAATACACAGAGATCCCATGTCTCTTTACTGTTTTTCCTAGTGTTAACATCTTGCAAAACCATAGTATGGCATCACAAGCATGCTACTGACATTAACAGTCATAACAGAATATTTCCATCACCACAAAGATCCCTATAAAAGTTGCCTTCTATTGCCACATCCATTTCCCTCCCACCCCATGTCCTCCTTAACCTTTGGAAATCACTAATCTGTTTTCTATTTCTATAATTTTGAATTTCAAGAATGTTCTATAAATGAAATCATATATAGACTTGGGGGACTGGCTTTTTTCACCCAGTATAATGCTCTGATAGTGCTTTGTCTCAGCGACGTTTCATAAGATGTGAGCTTTATTCTTAGAAGAACAGACTTTGTTCTGGGCTCTTATGTTCTAACCCATTCATTCACTTCATCCAGTAAATATCTGTTAAGTTCTGCTGCTTACGTGCCCATGGGTTAGATGCAGAAGTTGGAGGGAAGACCACTTAGATTATTCTTCCAAAGGATCCACCAGTGTAGCAGGAAAGCTGGACTTTATCTAAATGACTGCCCATGCAGTCTAACACTGCTGCAATGGAAAAATTAAGTATGATGCTGCTGCAGGCACAGGGGAGGTTTTTGTTTGGCCAGGTCTATGAATTCCTCAGAGGAGGAAGATCTTGAACTTGGGGCTTGAGGAATGAGCTGAAGTTCTCCAGTGTATAAGTCAGCAAGGGTCATCCTAAGGAGACACAGGACAAAAGAACATTTCCTTAATAGCCCATGTGTTAGTCCATTCTCATGCTGCTGATAAAGACATACCCAAGGCTGGGTAATTTAAAAAGAAGAAGAGGTTTAATGGAACCACAGTTCCACATGGCTCAGGAGGCCTCACAATCATGGCAGAAGGTGAAAGGCCAGTCTTACATGGCAGCAAGCAAGAGAGAATGAGGGTCAAGCAAAAGGGAAAACCTTTATAAAACCATTGGATCCCCTGAGACTTTCTACCACAAGAACGGTATGGGGGAAACTATCCCCGAGATTCAATTATCTCCCACCGGGTCCCTCCCACAACACGTGGGAATGATGGGAGCTACAACTCAAGATGAGACTTGGGTGGGGACACAGCCAAACCATATCAGCCTATTAGGGAAATGATAAATAGTACCTGCAGCCTGGGGTGTGTATTTTAAAAAGCAGCCATAGATGAGGCAAGAGACAGATCTTGTGAAATATTGCAAGCCATGCTAAGGACCTCGGACTTTATCCACAAAGCCATGGGGGCATTCTTGGAAGGGTTTAGGAAAGGAAATGACATGATCTTCTAGAATGATCTCTCTAAAGTCAGTGGAGAGCTGAAAGGAGAAGGGTAAGATCCAGAGGCCTTATCTTAAAAAGTATTCTCAATTATCCAGCAAGTCTATGTCAACTTCCATTTAGTGACTGAAGTCTTCATACTTTGAGAATAGGCAGTAAGTCAGCAGCAGTAATTGATGGAGCCCTGCACCAAGTTCCACAAAGGGTGATCATCAAAAGACTGCTTGCTCTCAAGGACTTGGTTATTTAAACACAAATAAATTTGCCTGCACCTGAGATCTCGTTATGTGATCCTTCCAGGTGCTGGCAACTCTCTTCACTGTCCTGTACAGCAGCTTATCCCTCTTCTTGGAAGAGGACCAAGTGTTAGATGGTATTACTGTCATTGTAGACCTGGGCAGCCTGAGGCAGAGGGTACAAGGGGACTTAGCCTTCTCCCTCTGCCCACCAGGGCAGAAAACACACATGGTACCTTAGCTCCTGAGCTGTGCTGCTTGGTGGTGTCCCAGTTCCAAGGTGTCTTGGCCCCCATGGATGCTCATCTGCCCCAGAGGGCCCGAGCTCATGCCCAGTAGATCAGGTGGGGAACAAAACCAGAGTTAGAAGAGGCATTTTCTGGCTGGGTGCGGTGACTCACGCCTTTAATTCCAGCACTTTGGGAGGCCGAGGCGGGCAGATCACAAGGTCAGTAGTTCGAGACCAGCCTGGCCAACATGGTAAAACCCCATGTCTACTAAAAATACAAAATTAGCCAGGTGTGGTGGCAGGCACCTGTAATTCCAGCTACTTGGGAGGCTGAGGTAGGAGAATTGCTTGAACCCGGGAGGCAGAGGTTTCAGTGAGCCAAGATCGCACCACTGCACTCCAGCCTGGGGACAGAGCAAGACTCTGTCTCCAAAAACAAACAAAGAAACAAAAAAGGGACATTTTCTTTCTGAGGTGTACGCCATCTATTCCCAAATTCATGTGCCCACCTCACCTTCTCCTCTGACCACACTTACACCTCCAGATGCCTGCTTCATATCTTCCTGTGGATATGGCAAAGGCATCTCAAATTTAATGTCCAAAATTGAACCCTTGGCTCCTCCCATTCCACCGCTTGCCCAACATGCTCTGCCCTAGGCCATTCCCAGTCTATAAAAATGGCACCTCTGTTTACCCAGTGACTTGAGCTAAAAAGAACTTTGACTCTCCTCAGCATCTCCCTCCCCACCCCATTCTGACCTGGTCTGAGTGACGGCCAGAGCCTCTGCTGGCCTCCTGCCTTCCACACTTAATCATCTCTCTCCTACTCTACGCACAGCAGACAGAGTGAGCTGTTTACCAAACCACTCCAGTCAGGATGCCACTCTCTCCCTCTCAGCCCTCTGAGGCTTCCTAAGACACTTAGGTTAAAGTTGCAGATACTTACCATGGCCTGCAGTGCCATATGTCTCCTGGCCTTCTGTTCTCTTTCCAACCTCATTTCTTACAGAAGAGGATGTCTAGTATTCTGCCCATGTTTAACCATGTGCCACATTGCCTTCTTGCTGCTCTTCAAGCATTTCTGCCTCAGGCCTGGCATTCTTGCTGTTCCTCTACCTGGAAGAATCTTCTAAATATCCATTTGCCACATTCCCACAGTTCATTCAGGTCTCCCCTCAACTGTCAGAGAGCTCTTCACTGTCAGTTTTACTTAGAATTGTGTCAATTTCTGCTCATAGACACTTTATCCTACAATACGCTTCAACTCCTACCAACTAATATTACCTGCCAGACAGTACAGTAAAGTATTGTGTCCTCAGCCAAGTGCAGTGGTTCATGCCTGTAATCTGAGCACTTTGGGAGGCCGAGGCGGGTGGGTCACCTAAGGTCAGTAGTTCGAGACCAGTCTGACCAACAGGGTGAAATCCCATCTCTACTAAAAATACAAAATTAGCCAGGGGTGGTGGCGCACCCCTGTAATCCCAGCTACTTGGGAGGCTGAGGCAGAAGAATCACTTGAACTTGGGAGGTGAAGGTTGCAGTGAGCCAAGATGGTGCCATTGTACTCCAGCCTGGGCAAGAAGAGTGAAACTCCGTCTCAAAAGAAAAAGAAAATAATTATTGTATCCTCAGCACTTAAAGCCATGGCTGGCAATAGCAGGCATTCAATAAATATTTGCCAAATGAGTAAGTGGAGTCAAATTATGAACATCTATGTGTATATAAAATATATTTCATACATTAACTTTATCTCCTAGGGATTGGTTATCAAACCATTTACCAAAAAAGCACCAAATCTGCTTTCACATGCTGTTTGTCCCCAAGATATCATATCTACTCTTTGTCCCCTTGAATTTGTTCAGTAATTATTGGCTGAGCAACTTCTTTGTGCCAAGAGGTGTGTGGTACCATCATGAACTAGGTTGGTACAGTTCCTGGCTTCATAGAGCTTGGAATATATTCCTACCTTTGATCTCAAAACAACCAAGTCAGCATCAGGCAGGTGGCATTAGCTGGTCAATGAATGTGAAGAGAAAATATACTATGTTTATGAAAACCTTCACACATGGAAAAGGGAGAGTCCATTGTATTTCTTTATGAAGAAACTGCATTCTTAGCATGATTTTTTTTTTTTTTCTCACTTTGAAAAGTAGCCTTTTAGATGACCACCAGTATTTTTTCATGTTACACTTGTTAACTCCCTCTGCAGGTCAATTGGTGCAACTCACATTCTGGAGATAACGTTTGCCAACTATGCTTCGCAATAAACAAAAGAAAAATTCTTACTCATCATGTCATTTGGAAAAATCTTGACTACATATGGCATTTTGCTTTTGTAGATTAATAACAGAAGAGCAAACACCGTTTCTTCCCTGAGAAAGTTAATTTATGAAATAAAATCTTGCCTAACACTGGGACTTCCTAAAAGATTCTTTTGCTTACTAAACAAAGCCAACATGCTTTATAAGCAGGAAAACCTTTTAAAAAAATGGGAGCAAAGCTAGTTGAAAAAGAAATGGAAAACACGGAATGCTGGAAAAACCTAGCTAAGCAATCACATGCCATTTCTGAAGAGTGGATTTTATTTATGTGATATTTGTAACACGCACCAGGCTGAGGGGATTAAACTAAATACCCTTCAAAGGTTGAGACTCAAATTTCTAACCAATCCTTGACTATGTTGTCTTTGTATGTCTACTCCATGAATCACATTTGCCTTACAAAGAAATTCCCAGACAACATGTATTTTGGTCATGTTCTCTCCCAGTACCCCACATTCAGCTTTTTTTCTGCATTATTTCAGGGAAGAGTTATTACAGAGAGACCACAACCATTTTATGCTTGACCAGTTTTACATATGTTGAGCTCTAACCTCAGCTTACTCAGCAGCAGCCTGGGTTTGCCAGGTCCTTTTAAGAAGAAAGTCCTTATGGATATAGAAGCCTCAAATATGGTGCTGATGACTTATGTAGCAACTAAGTACAATGTTATTTTTCTCCATTGTCAGTTTCTCAAGTGTTTTGGGCATAATGACTGGAATAACTGTATGAAAGAGGCAGCTGTTTGGAACTGTTGTATGTCATAGCTAAGATAAGAGAACAAAGAAATAATGGAATGAAGATTCAAATTTGAATGTCCCTCTTAAGCCTTTTTTCCCCAGGCAATTCCAGACTTGTTGAAGAAACTGAAAATACTCAAAGCCATTTGCAGAGCTGATGATAATATGGGCTTTCATCAATACTGACTTATGTGTAATTATTTTTTCCTTATATGAATCAATATTTAAATGAGAATTCATTTCATCAAAGAATATTTGACAACAGGCTCTTCAAACTTTTTTTTTTTTTAATGAGATAAACCTTCAGACAGAGCCACAAAACCCGTAATGGACTACTTGCATTTCCTACACACATTTTAAATACATGATTCCAGCTCATGAATTCTGCTGTATACCTGCAAAAAAGGGTAGAACTTTCATGGTACTGTAAACATTCAAGTACCCCGGAGCCAGTGAGAATCACCAGTGAAATAAAACCTGATCTGTATTTTTTTTAACAGATCAGTACACTTAATCTGGAATTAAATCCCTACTTAAATAAATTGTCTTACCATGGTTTTGTGGTGAATTTAATGCACATAGACGTGATTATAGATTATTTTTTAATCTCCTTGAGCTGAATTCTCAAAGTCCAAATGATTTTTGTATAGGGCTCCAAATTTTATGCATTCTTGATACAGGGTGTGACTTAGTAAACTGTACAGCTTTTCAACTTAGAATTTCATGAGTGAACATTATGTGCAGCTATACACTGCAAATGTTAGGGGATCTTGAAACTTCACTGCTCTTCCTCTAACCCACATATCCCCCCAAATACAAATTTTTTATAGAACATAATCATGAGAGTAACTTTTAGATATCGTAAAAGAAATGGTGTATGAGGCAAGGATGCTGAGTCATTTTACTGACTCAGCCACCAGCAGATTCAGGGACTCAAGAACTAAATCCTTGTGTCTTGCCCTTGTCACTGTCATCTGTATGACCCCATATAAGTCACCATCTGTATTATCATTAATGTCTTTGCATCTAAAGATATATGCTTCTGGGAACATAAGGATGAACATGGAGCTATACTGGGAAAAACAAACCATATTGCTGCCCTAATTCTCCTTTTCCACCCCGATCAAATCTTAAGATCCTATTTACTACGTTTCTTCAAAGCCTCCTTAATTTCCTCTCTCCTTGGCCAGACTGATTGCTTTTAGCTCATTGAAGGAGCTACCACCCCTTCAGCATGAGATACTCATAAACTTTTAAATAATATATCAGGTGCTTTGCTGGGGGTCCAAAGTTTCAATGGCAAACAAATCAACACAGACCAGATTTGCTCTGACCAAACTCATTTTATAGGGAATATCAACTTATAGTACACCATTAATTTATTCTAGAGTTATATTTCTGGAGCCTCCAACTCATTGCTCAATGGAAGGATTTTTTTTCCCTGGAAGTTCTTTTGTTTACTGGAAGGAAGGGAAGGGGAAGGATTCTGTTTCCATACCTTGTTGGGAAATACACTGACATATCAACAGGAATGACTGATGCCTTTGATTTTTTCTAGCATATCATTTGGTTCTGATGCTTCCAGTTGTCTGTATTGTCATGTAAGGTCTGTATGGCATCATGTGGTCTCAGGGGAAGGCTGCTCTGCTATAATTTGCCCTATAGTGCAGTCCTGAATATCTCCTTGTCACCTTTCAATTAATCCATAGGTAAAGACAGGAATCTATTGAATTTTTGGATTCATAGAACATAGAGACAATCCCCTATGCTTGTACAAATGACAAAATTGAAACACCATTAATGACATCCTCCATGCAACTGGTTCATCAACAAAAAGACCCTACTCTGTACTGGACAGACCAGAGCTCATCTTCTGGATTCTATTCTGCATGTGCACACACATAACTTGATTACAGCGTGTCCAGAACTTACTACATTTTTGAGATGACTTGAAAATATATTCAATGTGGAAAAAACTAGGAATTGTTGACCTGGAAAGGGAAAGAGCTAAGAGAGGGCAATGAGAGTGATCTTCAAATAGGATTGTCATAGGGAAAATGATGTGGGGTTGCCCTACTGAACGTAACTAGACCAATAGGCAACAATAGGATGGCAAATTTAAGTTCAACCTAAGGACAAACATTCTAACTAGCGCTATCTAAAAATGGCCAGTGCTGCCTTGGGATACAGTGAGCTCCCTGTCATTGGGGGTACCGAAGCATGAGCTGGGTGACAACATGACGAGGAATTTTTAGGGAAACTGAATTATAGGCTACAGAGAAAATGTTGGATGAGATGATGTCTGACATTTCTTGTGTGTCTTTGACTTTCTAATTTTATGGAATCAGTGCCTTCACAATTTCCCAGGGCTTTGTGAGCACAAGATGGATTCGCTGAGAATGATACTTGAACAGTTGCTGGAAGGGATTCTAAAATGGGGCAACACAAACAGTGTAGAAAGAGCTATCCCCACAAGTATATGTTGAAAAATCATTTAAAGCCAAAGTGTCTCATTCTGAGACACTTGGAAAAGAAACCAATGAGGAATGCAGGATAAATTTTTTTAACGAAGTGATTATTAAAATATCAGGTAAAATATGTAAAACATGTTTATGATGAAACCCTAGAGGACGAACTCTTTAAGTAGCTTATATAGTTATCAGTTGCATTACAGCTCTCACTTGTCTCTGTAACAAGGGGCCCACACAATCAAGCATGAGTCTCCTGTGGACCAAGGCTATTCTATAAAGGGAGCTATGTACATGGTCTGCCTACTCTGAACAACACAGTCCTGATGCCCAGCAGTGGGTTTAGAGTCTCCTTTCAAGTGTGTGTATAGAATAATACCCTGGGGCATTGTGGGGAGAGGGTGGCAACTCTTAACTTTCTTAACTTGAAATTTTACAAAACTCATACGAGAAGCACAATAATGAATGAACCCAGTGCATTTTACATAGTTTATTATACATTCTACTTAAGCATATACCTGTATGTCAAAAAGGCAGCAAATGTTGTCATGCATTTGGTTTAACTCCAATCCCTCTCTGCCAATGAGCAGGTGAAGCCTTTGGCTGGATGAGAACAGGTACTTGACCAGTTCTTGCTCTCCCTGTACATTATCACTGGCCCTCATAGTCACTGTATGGACCCATGCAATGCCAAGGCAGTAGAAAGATGCCCTGTGCTCCAGTGTACAGTTCTACAAAATGCTGCTCCTTGTGTGGTGGCATGTTTGACTCCCATCTCTCTGTTCTGGGAAGCTGCAAATCTATGTTACGCCCTGACAGTGTGAGCAGTTTTCATCAGCCATAGTGGATTTTGGAAGGGAAAGAGTCAATTGCAGGCTGAACACAAAGGAAGATGCTCGATCAGCAAGAGATCACACTGCAATGCTCCCAGACTCCTTCCAGCTGTAAGAGATAGGCTTTGTTATTTAAAGATGGGTACATATAAATGAGGCTTCTGGACTATGTTTTTCTTTTCTTAGCCACTGTATGGATTCATGTAATGCCAAGAAAGTAGAAAGATGCCCTGTGCTCCAGTGTACAGCTCTGCAAAATGCTTAGTTCCATCATATAAATATAACTGGCAGTTTTGAGTCAAATCTCAACAGAGAAAAGCGGTCGTTAAACAAAATGACAGAAAGTAAGTCCTTCCATACAAATGCTACTTGGTTTTAACCCTCTTTTTTCTCTGAGTATTAGATGTTTCCTATTTCCTCGGCCAGAAGTAATCGGTCCCACCTCTGGAAACCCTTAGGTATATTCGCTATTTCTCTTTCATGGCACTCCCATCTGACTATCCCTGCAGTAGGAAACAATACAGGAGGGCAGGAACCATGTCCTCAAGGTTCCCAGTGTGGTGTCTGGCCCAGGGTAGGCATAGATCAGCCTTGAGGACAGAGTGCTTGTCAGGAGGCTGCCAATAAGCTAAAGTCCACAGGGGAGAATATGGATGGCATCAGAACCCCTTCCTCTTTGCCTGTAGAAAGAGAGAGGGATGCCGGGTGAAGTAGCCCCAGCTACTCCAGATGCTGAGGCTGGAGGGTCGTTTGAGCCCAGGAGCTCTGGGCTGTAGTGCACTCTGCCGATTGGGTGTCTTCACGAAGTTTGGCATCAATATGGTGCCCTCCCAGGAGTGGAGGACCACCAAGTTTCCTAAGGAGGGAACTGGCCCAGGGCGGAAAAGAGAGAGGTAGTCTAATGCTTGCACTCTTGGGAGAGAAAGAATATGGTATAGCAGTCAAGCTATGCAGGTTGTAACCAGTATGTCCAGAATTTGCCTAGATCACAATCTAGGATTCTTAAGGGAGAGAGGAGAGGAAACTTTAAGTCGTGCCTTCTAATTAAGGTAGCCACCGTTGTTAAACCATCCTTTTGCCCAAATTGCAATATCCCAAGAGATGCAAGAGAGAAGCTGTCTTACCTCTTTCTTGCAGTAAGCTATTCTTTGCTTGCAGGAAAGACAGATCTGCTGTATCCACTTTCTTGGCACATATCATGTAGGTGTAAAATAAACAAGTTTCTGCCATTTTCTCATTCAGTCTTTCTGTGTCTCCCCATATTCCCCTCCTCACACTCATACCACATTCATACCAGTGGAAAGAAAGATTCTCTAGAGCTAGGGGATGTTTCTTTACACTGAATCCAGCTCCTGATAGGAGTTAAAGCCAGGACAAGCATATTAGCCCATTTTCCACCTTATATCTTCAAACACCACAAAAGTGCATCAAACAAAGTCTTCCTGTGAGTTTACAAGGTGGTTGGTAAGAGCCACAGATCCAGTCTTGCAGAGAATTTCTTTCCAAGTAAATTGATACCAGAGTTATTTATTGTAGTGTTATTCCTGCCAACAACTTAATACCAAAGCCAGCATTTGAAAATCCAGTGAGAAATTTGTCCTTGGAAATGTGAATTAAATAGTTCTTGCAGGCTTCTCCTCGGCAATTTGGATTTTGCCTGGCAAGTTGATTCGATGTGTAAGTCTAAAATTTTCTAAGTTCTTATGAGGTGCTTAGATCATGTGGCTGCTCCTCATCCAAAATGAACGTGATGCAATTTGCAGGCCTACGGACACGCTGCTGGGATCCTTCAAAACATCATAGTTTCCCCAAAGGGAGCAAATTCAAGCTCAGTAATTGGGGTTTTGACCTGAATGTTCACGACTTCTTCTCTTTTAGTAAGTTTTGCTTTAGAGAGTTCCCAAAGATAATCTTATTTAGAAGAAGGGAGGCTTACAGTACAAAGAAAGACACAGCTCTTACAAAATACTCTTCCAAGAATTGGATTTAGTTGGCTAATTCCATCGTTCTTCATGTCAGCTTTCTTCACAATTGTTTCCTGGGCTTTTTATTTTTGTTATGTTCAGACACAAGCTTTATATGTGATGAGAAACACCAGGGAATTCAAGATAGGTGAACAAAGGAAGGGCACATTAGCCTTGGCTGGGGAGATCAGAAGTGATGGTCGGGCTTTGTGTGAAGGGCATGGGGCAGAGGACTCCAACTTCTTTCTTGGGCCCTTTTCAGATGGATTTTCTAATTTTTGTGAAATAAGTCAACTCACCTGGCTGGTCATCCATTTTGATGTTACAATAGACACTCTTACTGTACCCAGGCAGTTGTCTCTAAAAGTTCATTTAATTTACAGCCACCCAAATCATGACCTCTAAGTTTCAAGAGAGCCCTGAGAAGAAGTGTTATAAGAACGCAAAGTCGTGAAGATTTGGACTGGTTAGTGTCAACCATAGGAATATGATTTCACTAGTGGGTGGTTTTTACTTAAGAATTTTTTTTTTGGGGGGGGGGGACAGAGTCTTGCTTTGTCACCCAGGCTTGAGTGCAGTGCCACAATCTCAGCTCACTGCAACCTCCACCCTCTAGGTTCAAGCAGTTCTCCTGTTGCAGCCTCCCAAATAGCTGGGATTACAGGTGCCTGCCACCATGATTGGCTGATTTTTGTATTTTAGTAGAGAAAGAGTTTCACCATGTTGGCCAGCCTGGTCTTGGACTCCTGACCTTAAGTGATCTGCCTGCTTCAGCCTCCCAAAGTGTGTTTACTTGAGATTTTTAAAACAAGGTCCTAGTTCCTGAGAGTGAGTGAGTTGTGTGCTCTGGGAAGGAAGATGTAGAAAAGGCAGTGTCTTAGTCCATCATGATGCTATAAGAAAATACACTATCCTAGGTGGCTTATAAACAACATAAATTCATTTCTCACAGTTCTGGAGGTCAAGAAGTCAAAGATCAAGACACCAGCAGGTTTGGTGTCTGGAGATGGCTACTTCCTCACAGATGGCACCATCTCACTTTGTCCTTACATGGTAGAGGGGCAAACAAACTTCCTCCAGCCCCTTTCATAAGGGCACTAATCCCCTTAGGAGGGACCTGCCTTCATGACCAAATCACTTCCCAAAGGCCCTACCTCCAAATGCCACCATGTTGTGGCTTAGGATTTTAACATCTGAATTTTGGGGAAACGTGCAGACCATAGCAGGCAGGAAGCAAATATCTCCACCCCCATTGTCTGAGTCAATGGAAAAGAGCATGGAATTTCAATGCCCTCATTTCATGACCTGACTTTCTCCTCTAGCCCAATAACCATCCCGGTATAGGAAGAAGGCTGGCAGGTCACTGCCTCTTCTCTGCTGTGGTGGTGAGTGGACAAAGGATGGGATGAAGACAGAAACCACCAAACCTTACTCCTCTCTCTTCTGTCTCCCTTGTCCCTAAACCAGGTCTGTCTTGGGAACCTTTCTAATCAAATCTTCCATATCTCATTCATTTTCAGCTTTTACTAAAGAGATAAATGAGGTCAGCTGGCTACTTCAGCGTAGGCCACCAGAGAGCTCCATTTATGTGAGTTTCATCGGTCTAAGATTTAGTCTGAATGACCTGCAGCTCTGAAATCTCAATGGTCAGCAATTCTGGAACAATGACCTATACTACCCGACACATGTGAAACTAATCTGTGGCAGAAAGACAAATTGTAAATGTATCATTGTATTAGTCTGTTCTTGTGCTGCTAATAAAGACATACCTGAGAGTGGATAATTTATAAAGGTTTAATGAACTCACAGTTTTACATATCTGGGGAGGCCTCACAATCATGGTGGAAGAGGAGGGAAGAGCAAAAGGGATATCTTACGTGGTGGCAGACAAGAGAGCTTGTGCAGGGGAACTCCCATTTATAAAATCATCAGATCTCATGAGACTTACTATCACGAGAGCAGCATGGGAAGGACCCGCCCCCATGAATCAATTACCTCCTGCCAGGTCCCTCCGATGACATATGGGAATTATGGGAGCTGTGATTCAAGGTGAGGTTTGACTGGGGACACAGTCAAACCATATCAATCATGTGGAGTGGACCTTTCCAATAAGTACTATGTTTGCTATTCTGAATGCCTGTCCAAATATCGATGTACATAGCAGAGAGAATTAGCAGTCAGAGTAAGTGGTAGTTCCATAAGAAATAAAGAATCAAGGCAAATTACTCTTTTGCAGTTTTTTAAACATTTTGTATTTCAATAGCTTTAGGGATACACGTGGTTTTTGGTTACATGGATGCATTGTGTGATGGTGAAGTCTGAGATTTTAGTGCACCTGTCACCTGAATAGTGTACACTGTACCCAATGGGCAGTTTTTCATCCCTCACCCCATTCACCCTCCCCTTTTCTGAGTCTCCAAAGTCCATTATATTACTCTGTATGCCTCTGCATACCCAGAGATTAGCTCCCACTTACAAGTCAGAACATGCAGTATTTGATTTTCCATTCCTGTGTTACTTCACTTAAAATAATGGCCTCCAGTTCCATCCAAGTTGCTGCAAAAGACATTTCATTCTTTTTTGTGGCTGAGTAGTATTCCATAGTATATACCATACCACATTTTCTTTATCCACCCATCAGTTGATGGGCACTTAAGTTGATTCCATGTCTTTGTGATTGTGAATTGAAGGTAAAAAATTTTGATTAGGCTGTACATATTAACGTATGAAGTCATCCCCATATTTCTAAAGTGCTAAACCTTTCCTATGCCCACATATTTGCAAGTGTCGGACTCAGGATTTCTCTTCCTACAGTGGCAGGTTACTGCCATTAACTCTATCTCTTTTTCTTTACTGTGTACCATTGATCTCAGACCTTTGCTTTGGGCTGCTACTTTACACTGTGAACCTAATTCTATCTGGGAAGAACTTAGGACATGGCTTGTGTGTGGTAGAACCATTAATTAAAAATGAATTAGCAATATCTAATGATGCCTTTTCAAAGACTGGAAGGAACCAAACCTTCCCTAGATTTTCCCTTTGAGCAACGTTCACTACCTGGTTTAAGGATAAAGGAAAGAGCTCTCATGCTGTTGCCAAATTACAAGATGGGTATTAACGACAACAACAAAAAAAAACCCCACAAACTAGAAACCATGTTTTGCCGTAAAAAAATGGTATAATCAAAGTGATGTCTTTGTAAGCCCCTGGTGCTGGATGCAGTGGATGGAAACTGACAGTGGCTAATACCTGTGTCTTCTTGCCCAGGCCAGTGAAAGACGTGTTCACCTCATCGTGTCCCGCCGGGTTCGGCGGAGCCCTGACATCTTTCAGGAAGCCAGCTGGAACAGCAATGGCAGCTGGTCCCCAGGGCCCGGGGAGAGGAGCAACACTCCCAAGGTGAGGCCTCTAGGGCAGGTCCTCTGCTCCTGCAAGGAGCTATTTCTTGCTTGCTTTAACATTTCTAAGTGTCATCTCGGGACTTTTTTACTTAAACAGACACTTTGACTTGTAAAACTAAAAGCCCAAAGTCCCATATTTAAGACTTGAAGAGATAACAGGTGTCTCCCATCCAAGCAGGAGAGAGGAAGATGCAGGAAGGTTTTGAAACCTGATCATGTAGACCTCATACAGGGACCTGATTTCTAGCCTAAGCCAAAATAAATGTCATGTTTTGGCCAAGAGTCATCTTTTTTAAGGACTGTATTTTATTCACTTTGAAATGAAGCAAACAGTTTGCTTGGTTTCTGGCTTTTGAATTTTTCAGTCTGCCTAGAAATCAATGATTTCCTGGCTACTTTTAGTTTTTGTATGTGTTTGCTGAAGGGCCCAGGAAGATAATTTAAACACTTGAAGCTCATGTAACATTAGGGAGTGTTGGGGATTGGGGCAAACCAGAGAGCACATGTTATATGGCATTCAATCCAGAAAACTCTAAAACACTGTGGATCTGTGGGTGGAATTCCTTCTTCAGGCCACCAGTTTGCAGCCTCTCTTTAAATGAAGTGACGCAGCCCAATTTGTACTTCTCTCTGTGGCTTCTGTTAGATGCAATGCCTTAACCTCTTCATTTAGATGCGTGTTTAAGCAACACAAACTTTGTTTAGTCCAAATTAAGAGTCCTGTGGCTTTAGCTTGGCATCCTGTTGGGATGCTAATGAGCTTCTTTCAGTCATTTCTCCTGAGTTCTGGTTTCATGGCATCACTTGTAACTAAAAAAAAATTCTTAAAGATAGCTCATTCTTCTTGCAACAGAGAGTAGGGAATGCCCTTTTCTTTCCACGTCAATCTATATGTTGGTTGGAATAGCTTACAAATTGAGTTTTTGAGTAATTCATACAGAAACAATATCAAATTTTTTATTTTGGAACCTCTCTGCTGTATGCTGTGTTAATTACAGAGCCTACAAGGTTATACACCCTTCCAGGTTCTCCAGCCAGCCAAGCCTCATAAATCCATAAATTACATGTTTATTTACAATAAGGAGTCTAGACAGACCAAATATATCCCACTAAAACATTTTATAGATAAGGACTCCCTGATGTCTTTTTGCTAGTAAATGCTTAATGTTTAAATTTAACTGATCATCTTTATTAATGGAAAACTATTAACTTAATTGAAGTTTTTATCCAATTAACTAATTTTAGTTGAATTAGCTAAAATATGTCATATTCTAAGTCATCAAATTATGGAAAAGGTAGCCTCCATCTGCACTGTGGTTTTATAATTCCTTCCACCTCCTCATCATGAAAGAGTGGGGAGGATCTGATCACATTTCTGCTGCAACCCTCTGTCATGTGTCTTAATTCCTGGAAACATACAAATTGACTTAGTGGGAATTGTAATTATTTCCATTTTAACTTATATTCTATCTGCCTTCTGAAATATCCTCACAAAAAAGTAACATATTTAAAATAAAACTAAGACATATATGATTCTTTGATGATTTGTTTTTATATTCTTACTAAAATTTTGTTTGGTTTAGGAAACTAGGTAGCTTCTTAAAAATAAGAGCTTAAACAATTCAAAGACATACCAAAGAAGACAAAGCAGGATTTGTGGGACAGAAAACTTTTAGCCAATTAAAAAAGTCAAGGAATGATAGGCATCAAATTTTGCATGGTTTACCTCTGTGGGGAGGAAAGGACTATGAGCAGAAAGAGTCATAGAGGGACTAAGTGCACATGGAATGCTTATTTCTGATGTAGGGTTCTGAGGTACATGGGTAGGTCATTCTGTTATTCTTTATGCTTTGTTACTTGTCTAAAATGTTTTATTCTAAATATCCAAAGCAAATATTCTAAAATAGAAATACGTCTTATAGTTTGAGAAATATTCAGGTACCCATCGTGTTTTTAATTAGCTTAAACTATTTTATCATAAATTATGTTTTTAAACATCAAGGAACATTGTAAGGTGTCCAAAGTAGGGTGAGGAGAATGGAGAGAAAAGATAGAAAAGTCATCTCTATCATACATAACTATCCTCCTCTCCAGCCAAAGTCAGGTAACCCCGGGTGTGAAGCTTTCACAGATTATTTCTTTTTTTTTCCATCGCTGACATTGGTCTCTTTCTGGTTGAGAAAGGAAATGGTCATGAACATTGGTTCATGAGACACAGAACACATGCATACATGTCGCATTTGTGGTATTTCAGCCATTGCATCCAGCCCCTCAGTGCACAACTAAACATCACTTGCTCACCGCAGGCAAGGCTGTCTGGTAAGTACTGAGCAGGTGTGAAAGAAGACTATAAAATATGGTTACTTTTTTTAACTTAGAAAAGTTTCTGATACTCATAAATGACAGTGTTTCTGAAATGCTGACTCACTACTATCAGGAATAAATGACTCACTTGTGAACTTTTGAGTGCAGTTCACTCTGTGTACTTAAGATTCCTCCATGGTCAGGCGCAGTGGCTCATGCTTGTAATCCCAGCACTTTGAGAGGCCAAGGCACTTGGAGCCAGGAGTTTGAGACCAGCCTAAGCAATAAAGCAAGGCTTTGTCTCCACCAAAAATATTTTAGAAATGTATTTTTCTAATGGTCTCTAATCTGTTCCTTCCTCCATTTTTACTCGTTCCTTTTGAAATGTAAACTTTATCTGAGTTAACCTATAGAATTTGGGACAATGTAACCCTATTATGGTTGGGGTGAATAAGTTGAGGATTCTTTCCATGTGTCTTTCTCTGTGATTTCAAGAACCACCATTATATTTATGCACTTTTCATAATTTATGCAGTTTTGGTAGTTTTTGCATTTAGAAAACGGAAACCCACTTTGCATTTTCTACATTCAAAAACTACTAGAGTTGTAAATTCATGTGCCATGTTTTTCTGTCTGTGCTTTCAGCCCCTCCATCCTACAATTACTTGTCATGAGAAGGTGGTAAATATCCAAAAAGACCCCAGCGAATCTCTCGGCATGACCGTCGCAGGGGGAGCGTCACATAGAGAATGGGATTTGCCTATCTATGTCATCAGTGTTGAGCCTGGAGGAGTCATAAGCAGAGATGGAAGAATAAAAACAGGTAAAAAGTAAAGGGATGTTAAAGGCACTGGGGTGGCAGAGTATTACGAGAAATTAGTAGCTTGTTGTGTTAGGTGACTATTTTCAAAATTAATGAGAGAATGTGGGAGTGATCAGCCAGGACTTTTGTTACCCATTGCCCTTGACTGGTTTGAGTATAGATACTAGACCAGGTTCCACTCTTCTTAGTTGCAGGCCAACTTGTCTGCAAGTAAAGGTAGACTCTCCAAACAGTTCCAGGAATTAATAGAGAACTGCTAAAGTTATGAGCAAGTTGCCTCTATTAAATGGCATAATTTAGTTCCATTCATTCTACATGGTTCTTTGGTGGGTTGATCCAGTGGTGAAACTAATTCATGAATTATTCCATTATGTGGATTAGATAGAAAAACTCATTTGATAGATTTGATTCAATGAATACTCATTAAGTGAAAGCATCATGCTAGATACTTTCCCAGGGTGAAAAGTATTTCACTACTTTAAGCTCATATGTTCTGGGCTACTTTGAATAAATAAAGGAAGGTGATATCAAATTTGCCTCTACAAATATGTATCCTTAATAATATTGTCAGTTCATACAAGAGGGTAGCTCGGATGGATGAGGGTTTATGCCATTTAAAAGTCCAGATTCAAGAGATAAATTGAAGTTTCCCAAGTACAGTTGCTGAGCCTGAGGAGCCATAGGGGGATGGTATATTAAGAGATTTAGTCAGCTGGCTGAAAGACGCTTCTTTTGGGTCAGAAAGGACTCAGGGCCTTTCTCTTTTTTCTCCTCCTGTCTTTTTTGCTCTTGCTGTGGTTATTCTGTATAAGAAATATAAGCAAAATGGGACAGAAAGAAACAGGATGAAGATAAAATAATAGAAAATGGAAATAGGAGAGATGTATGTTTTAATTTCTCTTTTTCTGCAAAACACCTGGGTGGAGAATGATGAGGCCAAACAAAGTGGCTTGTTAACAAATGACTTGTTAATAGAACATGAGCTAGAGGATTATATGATCTGTATGGAAATGATCTTGCACATAGTAGGTGCTTAACCAGTAGTAGCTATTTTCACCTTGGCAATGAAAATGTTGTTCTTTCTGCTTCTTTAAGAGTGCAGCTCCAAGACTCCTCTGCCAGACACTCTCATGGGTAGTTTCTTTTCATTCAATCCATATTTACTGGATGTCTACTACATGCCTGGCTCTGTGCAAATGCTGGAGCTTTTGCCAAATCCTCCTACTTTATGCTAGAAACAAGAAACAAAAGAGTGAAAAAGTAGGTTTTCTTTGATTAAATAGTGAACAAGACTAATTTTCCTCTCTCTCTTCCTTCCTTCCTTCCTTCAGCAAGAGCCAAACACCGATAGGTGTGCTTTAGAAAACCCCAAACAAGTCTTAACAGCACCTTGGAATGCACACACTGTTTACCATTTGCTATGTGAGCACCCAGCCTCCCGTCAACAAAGAAAACCTTTACCCTCTGCCTCTCTGTGTCCCAGTCAGCCCCTACCCCCTTGCACTTTAAGCAGAAGTCATCTTTGTGCTCTCACTCAAGATAGCTTCTGCTTCTCTGGCCATCAGGTGACATTTTGTTGAATGTGGATGGGGTCGAACTGACAGAGGTTAGCCGGAGTGAGGCAGTGGCATTATTGAAAAGAACATCATCCTCGATAGTACTCAAAGCTTTGGAAGTTAAACAGTATGAGCCCCAGGAAGACTGCAGCAGCCCAGCAGCACTGGACTCCAACCACAACATGGCCCCACACAGTGACTGGTCCCCATCCTGGGTCATGTGGCTGGAATTACCACGGTAAGTCCCAATGCAACATCCCTGTAGGGGCGTGGGAGGAAATGATTACATTTCTTTTTTTTTTTTTTTTTTTTTTTTATTATACT